>NW_015536552.1:103410-106600 GCF_001515605.1 Sinocyclocheilus anshuiensis
TTTTTGCGTATCAATACCATGAGTTTTCGTTTTTATTTGGCGTACTATTTATACGCATTTTCATGAGACCGGGCTCGTTTATTAGGACAGTTGATTATTTCATTCCTAAATAAATCAGTGTTTTTTTAAATAGCCTAATAATTGGTAGAATTAACAATGCAACATTTATAAAAATGAATGCTTATTTCGATCTTCAACAGTTGAACTCACTCATAAGGAGTCATTTGTCATCATGCTGGGAACCGAACTACTGTAACTGCCGCATAATACTTTATTTGATATATATCATAAGCTACAGTTTGCCGTTTGTGATTTGATTGAAATAGAACATACAGTGGGTACGGAAAGTATTCAGACCCCCTTCAATTTTAGTTTCATTTTTCTGTATTGTTAGGAGTCCCTCAATCATGGGTATTTTTGTCGCTGATCGTCAATTCCTGGGAGAAATTGGAGTTTTGGACGAAGGAATGAAAATTTACGGGGGTGAAAATGTTGAACTTGCAATACGTGTAAGTCATTACTACACATTGTGGCGCCAAAAGAATGTATGTAATATAGCCTACGATGAATTTGATCAGCATTTGTTATGTATAAATCAGGTCTGGCTCTGTGGTGGGAGTATTGAAGTGGTGCCGTGTTCAAAGATCGCACACATTGAAAGAGCACATAAGCCCTATTCACTAGATCTCAGCAGACCCATGATTCGAAACGCCCTGAGAGTGGCCGAAATCTGGCTGGATGAATATAAATCAAATGTGAATATTGCCTGGAATCTCCCTCTAAAGGTAACAGTAATAGTAAACATTGTTTTAAGTTTAGCTGAAGCTGAATATTAGCAGTCTTGTGTATAACTATTAACGTCATTGATTCTCATATCAGCCTGGACCTGGTTGATAAATGAACTATTTTTTCTCTAGAATCATGGGATTGATATAGGTGATGTGACTGAAAGAAAACAGTTACGAGAGAAACTCAAATGTAAGCCCTTCAAATGGTATCTGGAGAATGTATATCCTCTCCTAGACGGCTGGGAAGACATTATTAGTTATGGTGTGGTAAGCAACAAAGATGCTCATAGTTTCTCAAAGACTTCTGATACAATTCCCCACCAAAGTAGAGATAAATAAAGTTTAGTAGATATTTGGCCCATCTAAACTTGTTATCCCTAAACTGCCGCTGTTTATTTCTCATGACAGCTGAAGAATGACATTCAAGAAAGATACTGCATTGATCAAGGCGAAGTTCCTGGAAGTGTACCTATTCTATATGAATGTCATCACTATGACCCTCAGGTACTGTATGTGAGTGTAAACCTTTGCTTTGAGTAACCACGTCCAAAAAGCACTCTTCATTTGACTGTCTTTCACAGCATTGTTATTATAACCGTAATGGAGAGATCTACATTGGAGGCATCAAATCTCACACGTATAACTCCAATCGTTGTCTAATGGATCCTGGCAGTGGAAAGACACCAGCATTACACGACTGTAAAAATGCCAAGGAGAAAGGATTGAGTATATACTGGGACTTTTCTCAGGTAAGGTCCTGCTGTGTATTTTATTGATATATTTTATGGAATATTTCACAGCACGTTGCTTAGAATTGCTAAATGTGTGGTTATTCTGTTTTGTCATATACAATTATATTTTTAGTATTGCTATAATCAGTGAAAATTAATTTTCTGGTTTCTGTTCCATTTTAAGGGAAATGCAATAAGAAACAGAAACACAACTCGATGTCTTGAGATTGGCCAAGGAGAGGATTCCTATTATTATCTTATTTTGCAAACATGCACAGGACAAAAATGGACAATACAACATGTCATCAAAGACTTTTAAAAGGAAATTTGACAGAAGTGAAAACATTGTAAAGGAAGTAGATGTAGAAGAAACTTCAAAATATAATACTGTATGTGTACAAGAATGTGAATGGAAATATATGGATACATTTGATTGTGTTCTTGTTTGTGAATTATTTTTTGTTACAAGTTTAAATCAACTGCCAGTTTAACCTGGTGACAGGGTTAATTAGCCTACACTGAAACAACTGCACATTAAAATGAATGTTTGAGTGTTATATTGTTACTGTGAGGTCTGTGTCATGTGACAGATTTCATAATCACGTTCTTTTGAAGTATCATTTTCATGTTGCTAAACTACTGATAACATTTCAAAATGTTGTTCAAACACTGATAAAACTATTACAATAAAATGACATTGGTGTTGGTGTGCAGCATAACAAATATAAGATAAATAATAAAAAGTACTAGTCTAAACGCTGCAGCATCAATAAAGCATATTATCATATGGATTCCATCATCAGTGGAATTTAGCACGCAAAGGATTTTATGGACGTGGAGCAATAAAAAAAGATAACAGGATCAAAGCAGAAGTTTTGAAAAGAGTTTAATTACCTGTATATACGATTGAAACCTATAATAATAAATATGTATCTGGAGTGTGTGTGGTGAATTTCAGCCATTCTGATTAACAGGACAACTGAATTGCAGTATGAAAAACAACAGTGAGAGGGCGCAAACTTTCAAACACATATTTTCAGTCTCTTAGCAACGTGTTTGTTTGTGGGTTTCCCTCGTTTTGTGACATCCAGTATGTCGATTATATTCGTTATATCGATTTGAAGTGGTGATACACAATGAATCAAGTTGAGCATCTGTCAGACCGAGTTGAAGCTGTTCATCTTGACAGAAGGAGAAACAGGGAACTACAACGCCGGGAGAAGATCTTCAATGATAACGTCCGCACGATTGGAGTAAGTTTGTTAGGTGGAGACTTTATACAGCTGTAAACAACATATGCAAATTATTTTTGTTGATTTCTCTCTTTGTCAGGTTGACAAGGATGCTCTCGACCACCAAGTTAAAGGGGTCATATGATGTTGCTAAAAATAACATTATTTTGTGTATTTGGTGTAATGAAATGTGTTTATGCGGTTTAAGGTAAAAAAAAAACATTATTTTCCACATACTGTACATTATTGATTCTCCTATATGCCCCGCCTTTCTGAAACAGGTCGATTTTAAAAAAACTCATTGGTCTGAAAAGCGAGGTTTGCTCTGATTGGCCAGCTATCCAGTGCGTTGTGATTGGCCGAATACCTCAAGCGTGTGACATAAACATAAAAACATGTCTGCATTTGTGATCGGAGAAATGACAAACAAGCGCTACTC
>NW_015536552.1:109478-113269 GCF_001515605.1 Sinocyclocheilus anshuiensis
GTCCTCTTTTGGAAGGCCAAACAAAGTAGTTTCGCTTTCACAACGAAACACGGCGGCCTTAAGTGAGCGGCGGGCGGGCTTGCAACAACCACATGTGACGACCCCGGGCTGGACTCCGCTTCATCCACGGTGAAATATCGTCCATATGGATATCGTCCTCTTTTGGAAGGCCAAACAAAGTAGTTTAGCTTTCACAACGAAACACACAGCGTCTTCACAACATGGCGGCAGCAACAATACTACAGCGAGAATAAAAGTTACGCCTTCTTTCTTTGCGTGAACATTTGGCCGGCATTATGCAAATCTTCCCACATCGTGATGTAGACATGTGGGGGCGTGTCAGGAAACGAGCCGTTTTAGGTAGGCGTGGCTGACTCTGAACTTTTATAAAGAATATCTCTTTGGATTTGAGACTTTAGTCTTTGCAACTTTACAGATCTTCTTTATGCACCAAGAACTTGTAACACTTCAAAGAGAAAGGAAAAATTTAAATCGCATCATATGACCCCTTTAAAGAACGAAGAGAGCAAGACCAACGCCAAGCGAATGAACTGAAAGTCTATGGTGAGTTCTGTGAGGAACATCTTTTTTTTTTTTGGTCTGGATCTGTTATTAAAAATATAAAAAATATTATTTATTCATACAATGACTACATTAATAAATAACATTTTTACAATTAACTTTTTTCCCCAATTCTTGTATTTAAAAAAAAAAGATGAAAAACATTCATGTTGTAATCAAAATGAGTTGCATATTCATAAACAACTGAAATCAGGTAACTAAAGTCAGCCTGCCAAGGTTGTTAAAGTCAAAATGTACTTTTAAAAACTCAAAAGTAATAGGTCACCCAAAAATGAAAATTTGCTGAAAATTTGGATGAGTTTGTTTCTTCATTGGAACAGGCTTGGTTGAGCATTAAATCACCTCCTCACCAATGGATCCTCTGCAGTGAATGGGTGCCATCAGAATGAGAGTCCAAACAGCTGATAAAAACATCACAATAATCCATATGACTCCAGTCCATCAATTAACTTCTTGACGCAAAAAGCTGTGTGTTTGTAAGAAACAAACCCATCATTAAGGAATTTAACTTCAAACCTTCACTTCTGGCCAAAATCCATAATCCATAACGCTTTCTCCAGTGAAAAGTCTATCCCCTTTTGTCCTCTTACATCAAAATCCACTGACATATTTGTTTAGAACGGTTTAGGGCTTTTTTTCGCTTGTAAACAGTGCTTGATCTGTGCGTATTTCTCTCCTGATTCAGACCAGACATTTTCACTGGAGAAAGCAATATTATGGATGAAGGATTTTAGCTGGGAGCAACAAATTGCAGTTAAAAAATTGTATTGATGGATTTATTACAAACATGCAACTTTTTGCCTCACTGGAGTGGTGCGGATTACTTGTTGATTATTGTGATGTATTTATCAGCTGTCTCGACTCTCATTCTGACGGCACCCATTCACTGCAGAGGATCTATTGGTGAGCAAGATGAAGAAACAAACTCATCTACATCTTGGATGGCCTGAAGGTGAGTACATTTTCAGAATTATTTATTTTTTAAAGGTATAAAATACCTTTAATTACTACTTTTTCAAATAAAACAATTAATTGACATTGTACATCACAGTTTTTATTGTTTAACAGGTGTCCTGAAGTGGTCTACCCTGTTAACACCTATATGTTGTGTCACTTTGCTGTCTAAAAATCTAAAATCTTGATTAGTATTTACAAAATTGCATACAAAACTGCTGTCATCAGCCTGAAGGTGCAAGCACTAGAGTCAATGGAAGTACAGACGATTAGTACACAGATTCTGCACCAGCTGGCAGCACAGGCTAGTTCAAGATGATACATTCATTTCCTCACACCAAGTAACAGTGTAAATTGCAGCATTCACACCCCAGTATGTTCACCAATATGACAAACAAATGGGGAAAACATCCTGTAAAAAATGCCCTTAGAGCATGTTTAAAATGTCCTGATTTACAGACTACCTGTTAAAGTCGTCTACAGTAAACTTTCCAAGACAAACTTGTCCCATTTTACCAGCATTACCTCAATAGCCTTTTTTTTTGTTTGACTTGGCAACGAGCTGTACCTAGAAATGAAGAGCAAAAGGACAAATAAGTTACAAATAAACAGCAAAGCCTGGTTGTAGATTATACTAATGACCAAAAAGCGTATAAGTAATGTCTGTATTAATCCTAAAATATGACAGTTGTAGTTATCTGTTACCTGAGGGAGTTTATGACCAGCTCTTTCAATGTGCCTAAATTAAAGCTCATTCCTCCAAAACCCATGAAGGCTTCGTAGAAATCGTGTGAAAGGGCAGTGGCCCCAAACAGAGCTGGATCATCTGAGCTGATCACTACAGGATGACCCTCAGCCATCAGTACTGCCACTGGGTGGTCCCGCAAGTCTGAGACCAATTTTAACACCTGACAAAGAGTTAAAGCATTATTATCATCAGACAATGAAACATAAATATAGCAAAGACTGAAAAAGAAGCATAGTGGAAAGCTCAAAAATTGTATAATGTACTAAAACAAAAAGACTACCGGTCAAAAGTTTGGGGTCGGTACATTTTTTATGTTTTTGAAAGAAATTATAACTTTTATTGAGCAGGGATGCATTAAACTGATCAAATGTGACAGTAAAGACATTCATAATGTTACAAAATATTTCTATTTCAAATAAACGCTATTATTTTGAACTTTCTATTCATCAAAAATGTATCAGTTTCCACAAAAATATTTTTTAAATTGATAAGAAATATTTCTTGAGCACAAAGTCAGCATATTAGAATGATTTTTGAAGGATCATGTGACACTGAAGACTCACAATATTACTGTTTTTACTGTATTTTTGTTAAAATAAATGCAGCCTTGTTGAGCATGAGAACATTAAAAACATTAAAAAATTTTACCAATCTCAATCGTCTGAAAGTCAATTTCAAACTGCAAATTTAATTAAAAATGTAACCTTGCATAAAATTTAATTCAGACAGGTTTTACATATTTACATCTTAAATTATGAGATTGTAGCATTTTTATAAAAATTTGACTTTTTAAGACAGACATTAAAGGGTTAGTTCACCCAAAAATGAAAATTCTGTCATTAATTACTCACTATCATGTTGTTCCAAACCCGTAAGACCTTTGTTCATCTTCGGAACACAATTTAAAGGGGTCATATGATGCGATTTCAATTTTTCCTTTTTTACAAGCTCTTGGTGCATAAAGAAGATCTGTAAAGTTGCAAAGACTAAAGTCTCAAATCCAAAGAGATATTCTTTATAAAAGTTAAGAGTCAACCACGCCTACCTAAAACGACTCGTTCTAACACGCCCCCACATATCTACATCACGATGTGGGAAGATTTGCATAACGCCGCCCAAATGTTCACGCAAAGAAAGAAGGCGTAACTTTTATTCTCGCTGTAGTATTGTTGCTGCCGCCATGTTGTGAAGACGCTGTGTGTTTCGTTGTGAAAGCGAAACTACTTTGTTTGGCCTTCCAAAAGAGGAAGATATCCGCTTCGTCATGCCTAGAGCTGATCCGTGCTGGTCGTGAGGAAATACATCAACTTCGCGCTGTGGATCGCTGGATCGGCTTTCACTGTGGACGAAGCGGAGTCCAGCCCGGGGTCGTCACATGTGGTTGCCGCAATCCTGCCGGCCGCGCCGTTCTCAAGCCCGCCCCCGCACGCGACCGCTCACTCTAGGCCGCCGTGTGTTTCGTTGTGAAAGCGAAACTTCTTTGTTTGGTCTTCCAAAAGAGGACCAA
>NW_015536552.1:115948-117077 GCF_001515605.1 Sinocyclocheilus anshuiensis
AGCGGAGTCCAGCCCGGGGTCGTCACATGTGGTTGCCGCAAGCCCGCCGGCCACTCATTCGTCGAATCTGCCAGCCACGCCGTTCTCAAGCCCGCCGGCCTCCGCTCACTCAAGCGAAACTACTTTGTTTGGCCTTCCAAAAGAGGACACGACTAGAAATCAGTGGTTAAGTTGTATTTACAACAATGCAGACATGTTTTTATGTTTACGTGGCGCGATGCAACGTGTAAAAAGACAGTATAAGTCATTATAATCCGTAATTATGTCCCCACTGGATGCAACAAATGCCTCGTTTATAATGGGTTTTAATGTTTTGTCGCTCCGGCTGGACAGGACATCACAATATGGTAAGGGGCGTAACATTTCCGTCACACACTTGAGGTATTCGGCCAATCACAATGCACTGGATAGCTGGCCAATCAGAGCACACCTCGCTTTTCAGACCGATGAGCTTTGTAAAAATCGACGCGTTTCAGAAAGGCGGGGCATAGAGGAGAAACAATAATGTACAGTATGTGGAAAATAATGTGTTTTTTGAACCTTAAACCGCATAAACACATTTCATTACACCAAATACACAAAATAATGTTCTTTTTAGCAACATCATATGACCCCTTTAAGATATTTTTGATGAAATCTGAGGGCTCTCTGACCCTCCCATAGACAGCAAGGTAACTACCACGTTCAAGGTACAGAAAAGTACCAAGATGATCGACAAATAGTCCGTGTGTTCAGTGGTTCAACTGTAAAGTTACGAAGCTACGAGAATACTTTTTTTGCGCAAAGAAAACAAAATGACTTTATTCCACATTTTCGTCTCTACTGCGTCACTTTGGACGCGTGTTCACGACAGTACCACGACGCGAGCATGATACTGTTGTGAACGCGCGTCCACAAGTTTTTCAAGACTTCATCAAAAATAACTTAAATTGTGTTCCGAAGATGAACGAAGGTCTTACGGGTTTCTAACAGCACAAGGGTGAGTAATTAATAAAAATTTTCATTTTTGGGTGAACTAACCCTTTAAGTAAGTATGAATATGAAGTCCTGTTTGTAACCTATTAAATGTGACATATTTTAGCAGAATACCTAAAAAAAAAAAAAAAAAAAAAAAGGGGGGCAAACCTTA
>NW_015536552.1:117133-121272 GCF_001515605.1 Sinocyclocheilus anshuiensis
GGAGAAAACCAAAAAAAAAAAAAAAAAAAAAAAGGAGGGCAAGACTTATCCATTGGAAATGGACTGAATCATGGAAAGCAGGAGTATTAATTTTCTTCCACTTTAAAGGCATAATGAGTGATGATATACCTGATTTGAGATTGGACAGACTTCAATTGGTACATCCATCTTTCTAGACAACTCTTTAACTACAGGATGACGTGCCAAAGCAAAGCCATGACCTATACGTGTGGTGTTGAATAGAAGAGCATCCATGAGGTTCTGATCTACATCTGTTCCCTGTGAATCTGTGTGGGAAAAGCAAATGAAGTTACCAGATTTTACTATAGCAACTGTAAAAAAGAACAAGCACTCAATCTTTTTGAGCCTAAAGGACAACTTTGAGTTACACTGCTTTGTACCAGATGAAAGAACCAAGATGTCAAAAGAAACCTGTCTCTCCTGCGTGGAAAAAGTAGGGCAGGTTAACACCCCTGTCTTCAGGTAGACTCAAAGCGTCCTTGAAGTACCACAGAGGTCTTCCAAGGTCTTCCTGTCCTACCTGGAGTTATAAAATCAAATGTTTCCTTCAAAGTTTATTCACAAATTGTGTATTTCAGCAATATGCTCATCATACACTCACAAAGTCAAAGCCTGCCATGATATCTGGAAAGTCCCTGTGTAGTGTCATTGCTTCCTCTACTGTCTTCACCGCCTCAGTTGCATTTATACCCCTAAGAGCAACAGGAAATGAAATCGAATCAAATATTTCTAATGTTACAAAAGACTTCGATTTCAAATAAACACTGTTCTTTTGAACTTTCTATTCACCAAAGAATCCTAAAAAAATATATATATCAAGGTTTCCACAAAAATATTAAGAAGCACAACTGTTTTCAACATTGATAATAATAAGAAATGTTTGTTAAACACCAAATCAGCATATTAGAATGATTTATGAAGGATTATGTGACACTGAAGACTGGATTAATGACTGATGAAAACTCAGCTTTGCATCACAATAATAATTTACATTCTAATTTACAACGTTTCTCTCACCTGTGGACGGTAAAAATCACTTGAGCCCCTAGGAAGTCTGGGAAGTTTGCTGTAAATCTTTTCACAACGTCCTGGCAGGCCCCCATACTCCAGTCCTTGTTATTTAATCTGCCATCAAGTTCATATGTCTTGAAATTATAATAAAAATGAGCACATTTTAGTATTTATTTACAGTACACACAATTTTTAATTGATTTTCTTTATTTTTTTAAGGGGAAATTCATCCATACCGCTGGCAGCAGCGCCCTGATTTCCACATACATGATGTTGTCCTCATAAAACTGTCTGAGACCTTCATAGAGGTAGTCTTTAAACACAGGTGCATAGGTGACCAACCCGTAGGCCACCAAGAATGCCTGCTCAAATCTCTTCCACACAGTTTCTTGCCTAGGATAGGCTCTATCTGGGTCCTCGGTGAAGAGTGTGAGATTTCGATTGAAACTGTGGAGGCAAATTAACATTTGAGACAAACATCCCTCACCTCCAGTCTCAGATTCACTGCCGTTTTTTCAGCATATACCTGTTGTCCAAATCAGTGCTGTTTTTAATCTTCTCCCTGAGGGATCTGAGCAAAGTCCATGAGGAGCAGCGTGGACGAGACGCAGGCTGCCCAGAGGAGAAGATAAACTGCACGGTCTGCTCATCTGTGAAGCACACGTAGCAGTTATCTCTGTAGGTCACGTTCTTCACCAGCCAATCCACACCCACCATAGCAAAGTCATGAACATGCAGGGCGGCACCTGGACAAAAGATCAGATAAATCATCATACTTAAGCCTAGGTGGAGTTTAAATATTTTGTAGTGTCTTTCTGGCAAAAGTCATAGTTAATAGTTAGTGAGAAATGGACCTTAAAATAAAGTGTGACCATACATATATATATACATACACACACACACACACACACACACACAAACTACTCAATGAGTCTGCATTATTAGATTACAGCACCTTTAGGCATCTTCTGAAGCAAACTAAACACAGGACTTTGATCAATGAAGCGCTTAGCCTTGAAGAAATGCATGGACGGTGGGAAGTGTCCTGCTTCCATATCATGCTGCTTCAGTTTCTGAAGCTTTCTGTCAAGCAGTTTCTCTCTCTCGTTCAGTGTTATGTTGCCTCCTGTCCGTCTAGATGCTTCCAGCCTTATCAGAGCCTCCCGCTTCCTGGGATCTGGTCCACAGTTACATGATGCACACCACAGAAACAGCATCCATATCCGCATCAGGTCTCTTAGTGTCACCGCGTGCATGGCTGTGATGTAATTCAACCACAGATCTCTGTGCTATTGATGAAAAGTAATAAACAAGTAGCTGGTTCATTTTTTAAAGGTCCACCAAGTGATTTTTTTGTTTATTGCGCCAATGACTGATATGATGGTATTGTATTTAATACTAACAGGTGATGAAAAATAAATTTAATAGAAACATGTTATTTACAGATGCATTTCTCACTAATGATTCATTTGTAAAATGTGTTAATTTCTAATTAAATTAAAGTAATTAGTGTATAGCTAGTAACATCGTGACCACCGCAAGGAGGTCCACTCTTACGTAGAAAAAAAATCCTAATTTTTTTCCTAGAAGTGTAAATCAATTGAAACATAATTAATGAACATATTCAATTTATGTTTTAAAAGACACACACACAGAAGAAAAAAAACTCATTAGAACATAGCTGTTAATTTTACTGGTCTAGGCTGAATGTACTAGCAGTATTACGTGTATTTGAAACTGCAGAAAAGGGGATTTGCCCACTGCTTGCACTTCTTTTTTTTTTCTTTTTTTTACTTCTTTTTTAACTCTCACAACAATAGATTTACCTTGAAGTAAGTCTCAACCTTCAACCACCAGTTTCAACCATCAGCTGTCAGCTGTTGGAAACCGTTTACTTCTCTGAGCAAAATATAAACTAACACATATGATATAAATGAAATCTATCAATCCTGCTAAAACAATGTGACCATCTGTTACAGACCCAATTACTTGTAAACAACCCACATGCCATGACACAGCGGTCTGTAGAGCTGTAGTCCACCTATTATCGGTCATGATTAAGTCTGTCTAGCTGTTGTCACGTTTTTTTAATAATGCTTATATAGTTTATAAACGTCCTGACATGCCTTTCGAGTTTCGAACGATTTCATTGCGAATTTACTTAATTATCCAATAAGAGTTTTTCACCAAGCACACATTAAACCGCATCAGTAACGGTTACCTGAATAAAGCCCAAAAACGTACAGAAAAACAAATACCTTCCGAAACGAAGCGAATTAGAACAAGTCTTACGCCGTATCTCTACAACGACACCAGGAACAAAGATGCAAGTTCAAGTTGTTGTATTTAACCGAGCTTGACCGATTTACCCCACTGACTTCCACAACAGAAAGTGACGCCATGCCTTTCCTTGAAGCTCATTGGCTACGCTGTTAGCCAGTGCGCGAGAACATAATACATGCTGAGGACGAATGCCTTGTCCAAATACCCACACATGCGGTCTTTGCACTTGACCACTTGAACACTTATATGACGTATTTCCTGTATTTGGCCCAAGTGTTCAAGTGAGGATGAAGACCACAAGTGTGTGTTGAACTTTTCATTACCTGATGGGACAAGTCAAGTCAAGTCAAGTCACCTTTATTTATATAACGCTTTTAACAATACAGATTGTGTCAAAGCAACTGAACAGCCTTAATTAGGAAAATAGTGTGTCAATAATGCAAAATGACAATAGTAAACACTAATTTTTCAGTTATTAACTTGCATTGGAAAGGTTTCCGTGACCTCTCGCGAGATCTCGGGAAAAAGTCTCATGATTTATTTCCTGAACATGATGCACATGGGATACACGAAGCCTCGAATAGTGCTCCGGAGCGGTATTCGACATAGTGCGGGTTTAGTGTGCGTTAAGGGCACTGCGCTCTGGCGTTTTTAAGACCTAGGACAGTCTTGCACACTTACTTCCTGTCGCGCGCACACGCTCTCAAGTGGGCAAGACCGCAAGTGTGGGTATTTGGACAAGGCAAAAGACTTGTATTTAAAGGGGTCATATGACGTTGCTAAAAAGAACATTATGTTGTGTATTTGGTGTAATGCAATGTGTT
>NW_015536552.1:121468-125978 GCF_001515605.1 Sinocyclocheilus anshuiensis
AAAACATTATTTTCCACATACTGTACATTATTGTTTCTCCTCTATGCCCCGCCTTTCTGAAATGCGTCGATTTTTACAAAGCTCATCGGTCTGAAAAGCGAGGTGTGCTTTGACTGGCCAGCTATCCAGTGCGTTGTGATTGGCCGAATACCTCAAGCGTGTGACGGAAATGTTACAGCCATTAACATACTGTGATGCCCTGTCCAGCTGGAGCGACAAGACAAAAACATTTAAACCCATTATAAACGAGGCATTTGTTGCATCCAGTGGGGACATAATTATGGATCAGTCCAGCTACTCTGCTCGTGCATCTCTTTTAGCAGTTCAGTCAATGTACTGTTAGGAGTAACTGAATAACTCGGGATATTGGTTTATTTCGTGTCAGAGGGAGTGTCAGGCACGTTAATGTTCACGCAAAGAAAGAAGGCATAACTTTTAGTCTCAATGTAGGAATTACATTCAGCTGAGAGAGAGAGAGATGAGTCGTTTTGAGGGAGATTACGAGGGCACATGAATTGTAAAAAAAATAATGAAGTGCACGGATAAATTATAATAAACACTACAGTATTCCATTAAAAAATAAGAATTTTCAATTTTGATTTCATGGTGACTTTAAAATACTTTAGTGTACCACCATGTAAACGCCATGTTATCAAAAATGTCATCACCTTTAATAATGCAATGTATTTTTTATGAGGGTAATTGAACAGAAAATTGACAAGAGCAGAATCTAATGAAACGTAATTTATTCTAAGAAATGTACAGTATAGAAAATACTTCGGTCCATTTCCAAAATAATAATGTCAGTCAGGAAAGAACTTGTAAACTTCACATAATGAAAGTTACAGGTGTCGTTTTGGATGCCATCTTCACTACTGAGGTAAAGTGAACCGTTTCAAAACAAACATGAGAACACATTTATATTAAAAAAAGACAAAAATTTACAAAACATAAGAGCAAATAAATATGATTCACATTTAACCAACTACTTTCTTAACTAGTACAGGCAGAACAGATGACAGCAGAGATGTTGAAGGGTGGATTTGAAGAGATACAGATCTGTTGCCCAATACCCAGCAATAAGTGAAATAAAATAAAATAAAAAACATATGTACACAGCAAAACCAACACATTCCTGTAGTCCATTACATCTAAATAATTCCTTTACATAGGAGTAGGACAGTCCTCTGACAGCCTGCTAAAGTGATACATCTTCACTTATTAGCAAAGACTGATACAAAATGGTGGACAATGTCCATGTCATCTCACAGCTGCTAGTATTTCCATATCCCTAGTTCATAAAATACATAAACGGTTCACATGTCCACAAAAACACTGAAATATTACTGTACGACATTTTGCACCATCACAGGTTTCTGGGAAAATTATCTCAGTGTACCACAAAAATCACTGTAAAATCCTTCGTACAAGGTGTACAACTTTTTTTCCACTTCAATGTGTGGACTCCACAAAATGGCACAACGAGGGCAAAAATTTGAACCTAGGATGTTGCCTTCATTTCACTTATGGTTGTAAACACCAACAATCAAAAAGTGGAATGCAGATATTTTAATCATGTTCAAACTTGGTACTGATAAATTAATAATTACCATTCGGTTTTGCAAGTGAACATATTAAGGCTATATATAGTGTTGATGTTCGGATCAAGCTGTAAATCATGAAAAAGGATATTGAAGTATACAAACAAGTGACAAAAAAAAAAAAGATCTCTGCATGTGAAGGGATTGGAGAATGTGCCACATTCTGGCATTATGAGGTAGATATTCTTGCTGCCATATTCTCACGAATTGTGGTTTCTTTTTAATGGTTTGTCGACAAGAGCCGAGTAAAATAGTAATTCAGACAGACCAAGAGGACACATAAAAAAAACAAGCAGATATTCAAAGCAATTCATTTAGTGCAGGACAATAGTAGAAGCAATTAAAATGAACAAAGCAAACTTTTCCAAAATGATGGAAAAGTCCATCCTTCCTTCCCCCAATAAAAACAAACAAACAAAAAAAAACAAAAAAAAAACTTTAAAACAAATATTAGAGTAATTTCAAAGAACAGTGTAACAAACACCATTAACCCCAAGTACTGCTTGCCTGGTTCCTGTGTCTATACTGAAGATCACAGATGAATTTAAGTTAACCAGTGACATTTCATGGCAATTTTTTCAATGAATATTCTATTGACAATACCCGTATTAAAACCACTACACCCTGAGGACACATTCAGTACACTGAATTAAAAGAGGACGCATTCATGTAAAATATGAGCACATCCACATTTCTCCCATTTGATAAAAGGAGCAACAGTGGTACTTTTACAAGTCAGTTTTAAGGCTGATATATATTCTCTCATCTAATGCATTTTTAGTATTGCGACTCCAGCTGGTTGTCAATTGTGACAAAAATTCAATATACATTCCAATATGTAAAAAAAAAAAAAACATTTTAAGATTGATGGCCAGTGATAATAAACCAGCCTTCAAGGAATCCCAAAAGCCGTGGATTTCTAGAAGACTGTGTAGATATATTAAGAGGTGAAAGATGGCTACCTCAGTATCTGAAATCTGGTTCATTCTGTGCACACATAAACTAGCAAGACACATCAATAAGGAACAAGACAACAAGTGAAACGTTAGAATTTAGTCCCATACAAAGGAGCACAAATCTAATTTATGCTCAAGGCCACTAATTCCAGTATGAAAGACTATTCCTAGTGCATAAATAGAGCAGCCAAGTTCTCTGCCAAAGACAATCTTTAAATTGAAGCGGCATTAAAAGAATGCACCTCACCAGAAATCAAGTGGATACTGTGTTTTAGTTGAGATGAACATCACCTCATTAAAACACTCTAAGTGTGGTGTTTCCTATTGGAGCTGAAGATTAATCTTATATTCCTTAAATTGAGTTACTACTACTACTACTACATCTAAAATCTTTCACAGAACATTCAACAAGTACACAAAGGTAACAGAGTCTAGTTTGTCCACTGAGCTTGAAAAAAGCTCCAGTAGTCTCAGTACCTTCTTTACTACACCTGAGCTTAACTTTGAACCAGAACACAAACTGGTAAATCACATCTTGCTATTCTCATGGACTGGAAAAAAATTCAGTTTATTTACTTCCTAAGTAACAGCCCATGCAAAGGAGACTAGAAATGTTGTTCCTTTGTAGGGAATGAGGCCAAAGAGATATTCCAGGCTGAGAATAAAAGCTGTAGACCAGTATTATGGAACAATAAACAGGACTGAAGATTCACAGCTTTTCCTTGGTCAATGGTCCCACCTCTTGGTACTGCGAGTTGTTCCTTTCCCTCCTCACTGACAAGGAGTGCCTAGTCCAGACGAGGACGGGTTATCAGTGTCTCAAAAAAGTCTTCTAGGTGGGTAGTGGAGCATGTCTAAGGATCAGGACTTCAATTGATAAAATAACTTGCCTTTTTCAGCAAATGATCACATCAACAATCTTCCTAATTTTTGTTGTGGTCTCCATTTTCCTGTATATTTCAGGATGTAACAGTGTTGTAAAAGGTATTAATTTTCCTTGAGTTTCCAATGAAATCCCACTTTTCATACTCCTTGTTCATTACCTGGGCCACTGGGAGATGCTGTACCCAACATCTGGTGCCTATCAGACAAGAAAAAGGGTTATTAAAAGTAAGGAAAATTGATGTGAAAGCATTATACAGACAAATGTAGATGAATGTGTAAGTGGATCATTCTTCTGGATCCAATTTAATTATATCATAAGATCTGAGAGATAAATGAGATCTCTTACCCAGTGCGAAGTAAGTGTTCTGCAACCACTGATCTTTGAGGAACCATCATCCCCTGGAAGTGACCTGCAACATTTGGATGCCTGTACATAGCCATGCGAGTTTGGCCTGGAGAGAAAGGCAGGTGCTGGGGCCTCTGTAAAGCTTCCATCAAATGTGGATGAGGATGCTGTGGTGCAAAATGTCCACTGGGAAACTGCTGACCAGAATACGGCCCACTTGCCACCATATGGGGTGGAGGAGCACCACTCTGCTGCATGCTGGGATGCATGCCTCGAGGCCCATATGGGAAACTGGGGTGTGGCTGAACTGAAGTACGATGTCGGGCTGTAGCATTGTGGCTGTCCAGGTCCAAGATCTCCTTTGGGCTCTCAGACCGTTCAGAAGGCTCTTCACTCCTTGCCTGCTTGGAAGGGCTGCCATCCTCTCTGTTTTCCAACGCACTGCTATGGGACCGATCGGGTAAAGGACTAGGTGACATTAAGCTCCCAACAGATCCATCCGAGCCATGTGGAGACATGCTATTGTCCTTGTGTCGACCATTAAAACTTCCAATGGATGGTGATGGGTAAGAACTGGGCATCATTGGGTGCTGAGGCTGGTATGGAGGTCTAGGCCACTCCTCAGATGGAAATCCAGGTCTGCCATGTCGGGGGTGCTGATAGAACTGCTGCTGTTGCTGCTGGAACTGAGGAAACATGCTGGATTGGCCTTGAGGATGCTG
>NW_015536552.1:126074-140581 GCF_001515605.1 Sinocyclocheilus anshuiensis
AAGGTATTAATTTTCCTTGAGTTTCCAATGAAATCCCACTTTTCATACTCCTTGTTCATTACCTGGGCCACTGGGAGATGCTGTACCCAACATCTGGTGCCTATCAGACAAGAAAAAGGGTTATTAAAAGTAAGGAAAATTGATGTGAAAGCATTATACAGACAAATGTAGATGAATGTGTAAGTGGATCATTCTTCTGGATCCAATTTAATTATATCATAAGATCTGAGAGATAAATGAGATCTCTTACCCAGTGCGAAGTAAGTGTTCTGCAACCACTGATCTTTGAGGAACCATCATCCCCTGGAAGTGACCTGCAACATTTGGATGCCTGTACATAGCCATGCGAGTTTGGCCTGGAGAGAAAGGCAGGTGCTGGGGCCTCTGTAAAGCTTCCATCAAATGTGGATGAGGATGCTGTGGTGCAAAATGTCCACTGGGAAACTGCTGACCAGAATACGGCCCACTTGCCACCATATGGGGTGGAGGAGCACCACTCTGCTGCATGCTGGGATGCATGCCTCGAGGCCCATATGGGAAACTGGGGTGTGGCTGAACTGAAGTACGATGTCGGGCTGTAGCATTGTGGCTGTCCAGGTCCAAGATCTCCTTTGGGCTCTCAGACCGTTCAGAAGGCTCTTCAGTCCTTGCCTGCTTGGCAGGGCTGCCATCCTCTCTGTTTTTCAATGCACTGCTATGGGACCCATCAGGTAAAGGACTAGGTGACATTAAACTCCCAACAGATCCATCCGAGCCATGTGGAGACACGCTATTGTCATTGTGTCGGCCATTAAAACTTCCAACGGATGGTGATGGGTAAGAATTGGGCATCATTGGGTGCTGAGGGTGGTATGGAGGTCTAGGCCACTCCTCAGATGGAAATCCAGGTCTGCCATGTCGGGAGTGCTGATAGAACTGCTGCTGATGGAACTGAGGATACATGCTGGATTGGCCTTGAGGATGCTGCATGGCCATGCGATACTGGTATGGAACACCTTGCTGGTGATAAGCAGGATAGTGTGCAGGATTTTGATGAGGGTTATTTCCCTGTGATGGTGGTCCCTGGTTTGGGTAAGGCTGGTGATTTGGCTGGTGTAATGCTCTACCCATCTGTGGGCCAAAGTGTTGATGTGCTGGCTCAGTTGCACCGTATTGGGTCACAGTGTTACTCTCTGGACCCTGAGTGTGTATTGGAGGAGCCTGATTGTGAAGGGGTGCTAGCTCCTGCCTTCCTAGTTGGGTTTGTGACTCTGGACTGAAGGGCTGTGGTTTGTAAAGCCCACTGGCACAATAATTCCTCATGTCAGCATTGCTACTATCCTTGGAGGCTGTACTCCCACTTGACACTTTCCTGCTGGTAGGCTCACAAGGCCTTTGGTCTCCCTGATCAGCTGGAGAGGGTTGAGCAAGTGGATGCGATACAGGGTGGCTAGGAGGTAAAGAGCTGAGGGTAGCAGGCTGATGAACACCGGGCTGACCCCCCTGAGGTGGAATCTGTGGCATTCCATGAAGAGGTCCTGCCTGTGGCCCTCTGACTGGTCCATTGTGTGGTATTTGCTGTGAGCTGTTCTGTGGATACTGATGAGATGCATTTTGTGGCATCTGTTGAGAAAGATTCTGCAGAATATGTGAAGGAACATTCTGAGACTGTCGTTGAGAATCATTCTGAATAAATTGTGGTGGAACATGTTTATGGATTTGTTGAGAGGGATACTGGGGAATTTCATCTGGGGTTTTATGAGGCACTAGCTGAGGACCATTTAGGGGTAATGAAGAGTCATTCACAGATTTTTGCTGTGGGCGACCTGGCTGGGTTTGAGAATTTGGGTGGTCACTGTTGTGGATTTTCTCTAGATTTGACGGTTTATGTTTCTCTTCATTCTGACTGGGACCTTCTGTGCTTGGATTGGACACTGATGCCGGAGCTGTTCCTAGAGGTGGTTGCTCAGATTTTTCTGTTGGATTAGCATGAGAACGCATGTCAGCTCCAGTCAAGGCATTTTCTCCAGTTGACCGTTTATCACCAGATTTTGGACTTGAACCTGTCGGGATATACAATGGTGGTAAAATGTGCTTAAATCATGCAAGTGCAAACTCCCAATCTCATTTTCATGAGAAAACAAACATGGCAAAAAATACCACTCTTACCTTTGGGGGATATGTGAGTGTGTTGGATGTCTGTAGCACCATCTCTAGAAGGCCTGATGAGCTGGTTTTCAGGAGAAGACAAAGCAGCAGAAGCTAAAGCATTACCACCACATTGTGGAGTGGGCTGAAAGTTCTCAACAGGATGAGACGATGAGGCCGAGAGCTGCTGGAGGGCAATCATCTCTGGACTATCAAGCATGGAAGCCAAATGTGGCCTTAATACCTGAGGAGCCCCTGGTTGTCTTTGGCCAGTGGGACTTTGGGAGCTGACAGAGGGCATTCTATATTGACCATTTGTCACTGCATAACCAGTACTGTGTGGAGGACGGATCATGTTGTTATTGTATGGATGCTGGCTAATTGCACTCTGTTCTTGCATCATAGGTCCACCAGGTGTCTGCTGCCCCTGATTGTTCATGGGTGGCCACATCCTGGGCACATTCATGCTATGGTGGCCATAAAGAGGGTAGGAACTATGCATTGGGACACCTGGCCTGGGATACCGGTTCCCCACAGGCTGCATGGACTGCCCTTCTGGATGTTGCCGTGAAGGGTACATGTTACCTTCAGGTGGAGGGGCACAGAGGCCTCCAGGCTGAAGGGCCATTGGTCTTGGGCCAAGAGAAGGACCATGAGTAGGACCAGGATAAGAATGTTGCTGATGTGGACGTTGTAGTGGTTGACCATCAAGTCCAATTGGGTATCTAGGACCAAGATGTGGACCATTTATGTGGGAACCCTGATTAAAAAAAAAAAAAAGAAAGAAAGAAAACCATTATAAACAACCTTCAAGAGGTGAGGAAACATTTTCCTCACAAAGTGATCAAAACTAATGCTGCTGGTGAAGATCACTACATACCTGCATGTTGTAGTGATGTATATGCCGAGTTCCATGATCCACCTGTGGCCTGGACATGAGGGGTCTCTGTCCAGGATATGGATACTGGGGGTCAATCATCATTCGTTGAGCATACATTCCTGGTCCCAAAGGACCTGCAGGTTGTTGAAACTATAGGCAAAAAAGAGCACATCTCTTATGTAGTACTGGCAATAATAAGTGCTCCAGAAGCACTTTTATGATAAGTCAAAACTGTTGTTTCAGCTGTCAACAATAAACAAATTTTATTGTGTAGAGAGTGTAGTCTAACCTGTTGAACAGGATGTAACATGCCAGACTGTTGCTGTCCTAGGTAGATGTTATGAGGATGTGGGGGACCATTGATGTAGTGTGGGGGAGGGTGTTGTAAAGTAGATTTTGGTTTGTCTTCTTGCTGATTATTTCCCTTTCCACTATTGCACGTTTTGCGTTTTTGAACTTGCTCAGTGGCTCTGATCAAGCTCTCAGGACCAGACTGTTTGTGACTTTTGCTCTTTTTCTTATCCTTGCGGTCCCGGTCCTCACTGCTCACGTGAAACTCCTCATCCGTGTTGCCATCCTCAGCAGGGAAGTGCTTCAGTAGGGCCCGGCTAAAGCAGCGTTCCAAGGACTCAGCCATTATTGTGTATTCTGAGGAGATACAGACAGGTAAACACAAGCGCACACACACACATACAATCTCATCTCCCATTGCACAGCAAGCACACCAACCAGGTCACAGAACCACAGTTGACCTCTGACCCCGCCACCCCCAGAGGAGTGCATTCTGATGGATGGATGACTCCAGGGAGGGGAGCTGCGGGGCTGGAATGTCTCTGTGGCACTGCAGGACCTGGTGCACTGGAGGACAGCTCAATCACTCTCTATTAATCAATGTCAGAGCCTTTCCACATACTTCCACTACTTGTATGAAATGCTTTGCTCATCAATTTTTAAACACTGCTACACATTCATACATTTTGTTGAGTAGATTATTTTTAAACAGTTTCACTTCTGCTTAACTTTGCAACAAGTTTAATCATATTTACCACTCTCTTCTCCATTGTATTCCAGGCAGTTCTCAAACATAAGCTTTACATCAGCCACAAACTCATCCTTAGCAATGTACTCCCCATCATTCAGCTTTTTCTCAATGGTGGACAGGTCCATTGGAGTCTGATGAAACATTTTAAATATCTTATTGAATTATTCTTAACAAGGTCAAACAAATGTCTTTATAACAGCTTGTATGCCCACCTGTATGATTTCATGATAGTTGGGGGCATAAGACTCATCAACAGGCTCCATGAAAGGCCAGGCATCTTTGTGAACTTTGAGGGCCTCCAACACTGAAGAGAAAATAATGTTACATTATTTCAGTGGAACTTCTATATTTACTGTAGGTATTGAATGAGGAAACAAACACTGTGGTTTGATCACAACACAAAAACTGTTGTCCAAACGTACCTTTGTAGAGAGCAGTGTAATCATCATCTATATCATAACTACAATACAAAAAGAGAAGTGAGTAATGAATAGCAACCAACCACACCAAACTACACATAAAAACGTACACATTAATTAACAAGCAAAATTAACATCCAATGTGTGTTAGGAGACTATTAGCAAAATGTAAAGCTAATACGGAGTTTGAGAGTTAAAACAAAGTCCTTACAGCTCTTTGGTGCGACGTGCTCGGCGACTAGGTGAGTAAGTCTCCAGATTCAGCAGTTCAGGGGGAAGTTCTTTTCCTTGAGAGAGCAACCAGGCCTTCTCCTCTCGCTGCTTCCTTCTACGTGCACGCTCTGAACAACATACAAAAACATCAGTGAATGACAGAATAATAAAGCACTTTACACTTTTTATTACCATTAATAGTGCATTTGTTACCTGCCCACTTCTGCCTAGGCCAAGGTGATGAAAAGTTTGCAAACGAAATCAAGTAGTAACAAGAGCAATTCATCAGGCAGCTTTAGAAGGCACATTTGATCAAAGGGCACAGGCAAGATAAAGGAGAGATATGCTTTATGTGCTGACATTAAAAGCCCTGACTGATACACCCTGCTGGGAGGATTAAAAGAGCTCGAGGAAGAAACCACTGGAGAGAACCGCAGGCTCGATCTTCATCCATAATACATTAATGTGGATAGGCCCATCAGCAGCAGCACAATCAAGAGTTAATTAACCCACTGACAGGGGATATCAGAGCTGTATGATTCTCACGAGGAGTGAGGCTGGTCATTTCCCCTAGCTCAGCTCTTTATATGGTTAAAGCAGCCTTGGGTTAAAAACATGCTGACTTCAAAACCGCCATGTTGAGACAAGACCACAGAATGTGCTCTAGGATCAGTGTGTCTTTGATCATGCTTCTGGGGAAACTTTGGTCGCTGGTTACCTGAACTGTGACTCACCCTCAACAGCTTTGACTCGCTCCTGTTCCTCTCTCTCCCGTTCTTCCTGAAGCAGTCTTTCTTCTTCTTTCCGTTGTTCAGCGAGCAGGATTTGCCTTTCCAGGTCCTCCTCCCTCTGCTTGTCCACCTCAGTTGTGGCTCGTGTCTGCTTCACATAAATTCATCAATTAAACCATAGCTTACATCACATACATAAACAAGAAAGTGCTGACATGTTTAAAAAAAGCCCACCCCATTCTCTTTACTGCCATTTTGTTCAGTGTGGTGATGACTGTTGTGTTCCTTGAGCGGATTCAGTACCTTCTGCTTGATCTCTTTCTCCTGGGGAAGAATAATCTTGTCAGTTACACACATATGTGGGTGACAGGTAGGTCACTTGGGGGGATATCAACCCCTCCTGAATATGCCCTTTGTTTTAACCAAGAGGCTAAAGGAAGGGTAAAGAGTGTCATCACAGAACCAAACAGCCCACGGCGACAAAGGCCCATCTTCCCCCATCTCAGTATATTCAGGATCTTCAGCTTTGTGCATTACCCTACAACACTTAATCCCATGCTAGAAGATGGAGTGTCTGTGGTATCACCACTTAAGAGGTCAAAAAACCTGCAGCACTGCAGGCCGTCAATCACCATGTTCCAGCTCGCTTCAAGGTGAGAGCTTGCCACATGACGACGGCTAGATGGATTGGCTCTGACAGGGTTGTGAGACTGTGCTTGTGTGCATGTGTGAGAGAGAGTGGGTGGATGGGTTTGATTTGAAGAGGCAGTTGTCCATGTTAAAACCCATTGCATCAAGGTTGCGAAAGAAAATATCTGGTCCTTAATATGTACATGTGTGGAAAATGTGAAGTTGCATAATGCTGGAAGCACTGAAGCAAGATGTACATTTTACAGTGAGGGTATGTAATGGTAATTGCTGGAAGCATGGTAGCTATGGCAACCAGACACTCTAATAGGTCTTGATTAGCCACGGAAATGACATGTCAACACCACTGCAAAATGTGCATACCAACATGTATCCGATGTAGACAGTTTCTTACTGGTAAGATAAGAGAAAGTTCAGGTAATCTAGTTAATCTATTATCTATGTGCATATGAAAATTGAAATAGCTTGAAATAAACTTGAGTATCATATTGCTCTAAACTTGAGTATTATTAATCTGCTGCACTATGTAGATACTCGATGCCTCTGAAATATTCTGGAGCAGTTGCAATTGTCCATAAAGACAATGGACCCTGCATGGCAACTTAATCTCGAGCCAGTGTACACTATAGTGGTTAATTACTATGATTTTAAAAACATTTCATTTTGAATTGAAATAATCATTTAAAAAAAATTGTAGGGTTGAAAATGATAAAAGACTTCTGTTTTCCTGTCCCAAACCTATCTTCGGTAGCAAAAGGGCCATTTGGAATTCCTGAAGTCACAAAAGTGCTGATTGTGATCATTGTGTATACATCGGGGGTCTGCTAATTGTCACACCTTTTGCATGGTGGGGAAATCTGTAATTTGCTGATTGGTCAGGTTGAATGTCTCATATTTGGTTTTTAGTCACATGGTCAAGATTGTAACTGTTGCTCTGTCTCTTTTCTTTGTTGTCTCTTTTCTTGGCTGGCGATCTCTCTTTCTTTACTGGGGCCCTTTTCTTGGGGCTCTGCTCTCTCTCCCTCCATCTTTATCTCTCTCTCTCTCTCTCTCTCAGGTAACATTTTACATACATGCTGGGTACAATTAACGGTTTATGTTTTACCATCCTTCATCTATTTTGTAGCTAATTCAAGTGTAACCATAATAAAATACTGTCATTAAACCATTTTAATTATAAATGATGTGCTAACTAGTCTCAATTCAACATTAACATTAAAGTGCTACCTATTGCAATACAATATAGTCACAAAATAGCAACACTCTACCACATAATTGGCTATTCTAACTGCACTTATTTCCGTCGTTGGTATAAGTAGCAGTGGGTGGTAATAGACAAGAAATGTACAGTTTTATACCATTGTACTGTTATCTTTTCTTTAGTCCTTCGGCAATCCTACAGCCTGAACCACTGTAGGGAAACCACCCTTACAAAATATTAATAAAAAAAGTAGTTAAAAATAATTATTCATACAAATATTTTTTTAAATTACATGAGTTTAATCAAATTCTTCTCAAGGGACTTCTCAAAGAAACATTTAAACATCCTACTGACATAGCTTAACAGCATATGCCACCATAGAGATGGCAATCTCTATTAAGGATATTAAGGAACCTATATCCCCGTTTGACTCATAACGTGACTCATGATTACAATGCATGAGGTTCAATCAGACAGAGTGAAAAGTCTCACCTTGTGTTCAATCATGTTACTGATCTCAGGCAGGAAGTTTTGAGTGATAATACGGTACAGGTGCCGGTCCTGAGGAGAGATTTTGTCCTTAATACTTTCGGCCAGATTGACCCACTGCTCCTCTGTGTCACACACCAGAGACCAGGCCCCACGCTCACGCTCTGACAACACATTACACAAATATCACCTCATTAACATCCATAATAAAAAAGTGTCCCACATGGCTCCGGGGGGTGAATAAAGGCCTCCTGTAGCGAATCAATGCGTTTTTGTAAGAAAAATATCTATATTTAAAACTTTATAAACCGTAATCTCTAGCTTCCGCTAATTGTTGTATGTGCGTTCATTCCGGGCGGATGACGTAGGACGTATGCGTAGAGCATGCGCCGGTGAGAAGTGACGAACGCGGAAGCAGAGAGGAGAGAACAAAACAAAACACCGGTCACGAATTAGAAGTACAAAACGAGGATTTGTAAAGAAAAATGCCGGAGGATTTCGATATAAGCCAAGAGGAGACTGGTTTTCCTTTGCTAAAGTAAGGAAACTTTGCTTCTTTTGCTCCTGTAAACAAACCGGCGCATGCGCTATGCATACGTCCTACGTCATCCGCCCGGAATGGCTTCCGCGTACAACAGTTAGCACAAACTACAGAAAAGTGGGTAAAACGTTTTAAATATGTATATGTTTCTTACAAGAACGCGTCGATTCGCTACAGGAGGTCTTTATTCACCCCCCCCCCGGAGCCGTGTGAAGCACTTTTTTTATTATAGATGGATGCACTTTATTGGACTTCTTTTGAACTGTTGAATAGAAACACCCAACCACTGCCATTATTAAAGCTTGGAAGAGCCAGGACAATTTTTAATTGTATTTACAAAAGGCAATCAGTTATGTCTTAAGTGAAAGGTGACCTATTATGCCCCTTTTTACAAGATGTAAAATAAGTCTCTGATGTCCCCAGAGTGTGTATGTGAAGTCTTAGCTCAAAATACCCTACAAATAATTTTTTATAGCTTGTTGAAATTGCCATTTTTAGGGTATGAGCCAAAACGCACAGTTTTTTGTGTTTGTCCCTTTAAATGAAAACGAGCTGGTGCTCCCGCCTCCCCTTTCAGAAGAGGGTGGAGTTTCTAGAGCTCGCGCACCGGCATCATGCCAGCAATAAAAAAAAACACTCTCTCACGCACTGAAAATGTCAGAAACTGCTAGTAGCAGTGTTCAGCCATATATGTTCGAACCGGTGTCGTGCCGAATTCTGCACCCTGCCAGATTATTTATGAATTACACAGACGGGGAGCACGGCGCTATAAAAATAACAACATAGCTGGTCTCATGGTGCCATCGGAAATCGGATGCATGTCAGTATATTAGACCCGTGCATTCGGTCTTAAAGAGACAGCAGCCTAATAAACCTACTGCTGTCTGTATCATTAATGTTAATCAAACAACAAAAGACAGAGAAAATCACTCACTGCTCTTGAATGAATCACTTTATAACTTTAATAAGAAGCAATGTATATTTGATTCATACAGTGATGCAGAGTTTTAAAGTTTAACTCAGGCTTTAATGTCCATTTTGGTTGTTTAATGCAATACTGTGTTTTAAATTGTTCAAACAGGTAAGTCATAGGCTTGTTCCACTCTTGATATTCTCAATAGTACATCTCAAAATTGGGAAGATCGCGATTCAGATCGTGGATTGTGATTTTGTGTGACAAGATCGTGATATGACATTTTGGGAAGGTCGCCCACCCCTACTCCAAATTAAATAAGAATTTTATAATGAAACCAAAACATCCTGATAATAATTTGTCAAATGTTACTAAATCTGTTTAGCTTCCAACCAGTAGCTTGAGCTTTCATCTCTTAGAAATCTCTGTGTAGGCAAGCTACAACTTCTGGCATGATTACTAGCATTTAATTTCAATTTGTGTCATGAACATTCCACATTTCATGCTTTTGCTGAAAGAGCATTTCATGCACATTGCAGCAGACATGCATTACAGCTGCCCTGGGTGCTTTAAGCCACTTGCGATGCAGAATAATAACGAAGAAAAAATTGTTAACTCTACATCTTTAGGCCTACAACAAACAGCAGCAATACTAATAAAATACTAACGATAATAAAAGCAGCAATACTTGTTTACAGTGACTCACCTATTGCAGGCTTGGGCTCCTCAATACTTTCATCCTCTTCCTTCACAGAGTCTTCCCCCTCCTCCTCCCTAAAACAAACAAGAATAGACGCTTATCTTTCTAAATAATTAAACTTCAAAGCCTAGTAAGTAGTAAATCTTTGTACTAAAGCATTTTATACAATGCATTTAAAGGATGTTTAGGTCTTACATGGCCAGTCTATCTTCAGACTTCTTTGGTGGCCTCCCTCTTCTTTTCTTTTCAGTCACTTTGTCATAACTCTCACTGTGAAAATGGTTTCTCGGTGAAGGTTTCTTTTACAACTTTAAACATACATATACTAACAAATATAAATGCCATTGTTTCTTGTAGGCTCTTGTGAAAGCACCTCTCCATACCTGTATTGGGGAGACATTGCTTCAACTGGCTCCTCTTTGAATAGCCGCGTACCATAAAAGTACCAATAGAGGGCCCCGTTCCCATCCTGGCCCAGAGGCTCAACACGTAAACTGTCTGCATCCAGGCCCTGTAAAACCCAGGATTTCTTTTAGACAAAATGCATTTTGATCACTTCTGTTATGGTGAGTATTAAACAAACAAATGCAAAACCTGTATCTGTTTTTGTGCTATGACAAGGTTGCTACCTTGAGCCGGTCAAAGACATCAGCAGCATCAAGACGATAGTCACAGAGTCTGTGCAAGAGTTCCACCTGTGTGCGGGGTGGCAGCTCTTCAAACTGGTGCTCCTTCAGTGGATTGGCCTTCCCTTCTTCCAGTTCCCAGCGGTAATTGATAATGTCTTCCAGGTAACTGCTAAAGGACTGAATCCTAAAAATGAAAAAAAAAAAGAATAATAATACATAAAAAGGATTACAATACATCTTTATATATAGAATTGACTAGTCATGTCATAAACTAAACATTAATTTACAAAGTTTCCATCTAAATTGTGAATTTCATTTATGCAAAAAAAAAATCTAAACATCACAACAAATCTGCAAAAAGAAATGTCAAAAAGAAAAAAAATCATCATTTCTGGGGGAAAAGAGATGGAAGTAGAGGTCACTGTGGCTCTTCTAGTCATTTCTAAGAGTTTACAGTGTGCAGACAAAATGCCCTGACAAAGTTTAAGTTTGCTAATAGGCAACAAGACATTTGCTGGCCTGATGTCTGGGAGCGACAGCATGTCAACATACACTGAAAATTATAAACGCAACACTTTTGTTTTTGCCCCCATTTTTCATGAGCTGAACTCAAAGATCTAAGACTTTTTCTATGTACACAAAAGGCCTATTTCTCTCAAATATTGTTCACAAATCTGTCTAAATTTGTGTTAGTGAGCACTTCTCCTTTGCCAAGATAATCCATCCACCTCACAGGTGTGGCATATCAAGATGCTGATTAGACAGCATGATTATTGCACAGGTGACAAAAGTGTTGCGTTTATAATTTTGTTCAGTGTATTTCTGGAAAGCAATCATAGACAGTCATCTCAGTGAATTATTCTGTGAAATGACTTGGGGCAGTCACATGACTTTTTGGATGCCCATCTAGGAATTTCCATTGCAATTTATGTACGTCTTCTACACGAATCAAGTTTTTGGACAATTTTATTCACATCTTTGTTGTTTCCATGCAGCATTTTATATTTGATATTCCAAAATTTGCCCAATATGTATGAAAGGCCAACTTATAATCAACTAACATTTAAAAAAATGTTTTGAAAGCAACACAAGCTATCTACTTAGCATCGGCCTTCCACCTTGATTTTAAAGGGTTAGTTCACCCAAAAATGAAAATTATGTCATTAATTACTCACCCTCATGTAATTTCAAACCCATAAGACCTTCGTTCATCTTCGGAATATAATATCTTAATCACAAATTAAGATATTTTTGATGGAACCCTGCATAGACAGCAACGCAACTGAAATTATCCCAAGTCCAGAAACGTAGCAAGGAGATCTGTAAAATAATCCATGTGACATCAGTGGTTCATCCGCAATTATACGAAGCTACGAGAATACTTTTTGTGCGCAAAAGAAAAAAAATAACGACTTTATTCAACAATTCGTCTCCTCTGCATCACCCTGGTGCCATTTTGGAGAATATCCACTGGACGTAAACAGCGTATACCGTTCTGTGTCAGCTGCGTCACATGGATACGCTGTTTCCATTCAGATCAAATCACAACAACGTAGGAAACAGATCCGGCATGACGCACCTTCCTACGTTTCTGGACTTGGGAACATTTCAGTTGCGATGCTGTCTATGGAGTGTCAGACAGCTCTCAGATTCCATCAAAAATATCTTAATTTGTGTTCCGAAGATGAACGAATGTCTTACGGGTTTGAAACAACATGAGGGTGAATAATTAATGACAGAATTTTCATTTTAAGTTATGATAATTCACTAATAAATGATTCTTATGATTTAAGTTATATTACTA
Source organism: Sinocyclocheilus anshuiensis (assembly GCF_001515605.1). Lineage (NCBI taxonomy): Eukaryota > Metazoa > Chordata > Actinopteri > Cypriniformes > Cyprinidae > Sinocyclocheilus > Sinocyclocheilus anshuiensis. The sequence goes on from NW_015536552.1 coordinate 138,412, forward strand.
TGTGTTTTTGTGATGACATGGGCTAAAAAAATTTAATTAATTAAAAAAAGGTTAGTTCCGGGTGGGGTCAAGTCGATCAACCCAAAACCCAGTTCCTGGTACTAATGCGTAGGGCAAGGGTGAGCCTTAGGACAACAAGAGAGAAGGTAGAAAGCAAAAAAGGAGAGAAAGAATAGGCTTATCTTGAGAAAGTAGAATGATCTCGCTCACAGCTGCAGGCCCCCTGCCATTCCATCTTTCTCTGCCTCTCTCTCATCCGTAACACTCCCTCCCCCATTCTGCTGGGGCGTTTAGCACATGTAGAATGAAAAGGGCACTTCTGTGAAAGGCCAGTGCCCCGCGGCCTCCCCCTGGATGCCAGTTGCTGTCGAATCCAATAAAACCCTGCGTCCTGTTAACGGCCTGCCTGAGTATGCGAAAGGGATCATTCTTGCCTACCCAGTCATCGACCGGACTCCTTTTTGCAGCTGATGAGGCACCACTATGGAAGGGAGCTCCCTTTAGGGGCCAGTCATTCATCACAGCACTGACTCTAATAACTCACATTTTTTACTAGGATGGGGCCCATGGCCCCTTGACCTACTACTGCTGCAGGTAACCTAGCTGCATGACTACAGCGCTACTACAGGCAACTGGTCACATGCAGATGGAGATGGATTCTGAGTCAACACACAGGATGTGGGTACACATAACATGCGCAAGATCTTTCAAGAACACAGAGGAGGGTTGCTAAATCACCCAAAACTGTATAGTACTCTCAATAAAGGAGTATTTCAGGTACAGAACAAGTTAAGCTCAATATATGCAATATATCAAGTATTATGCAACAAATAAAAATATTTGTTGCATAATACTAATTACTTACAAAAAAACAAAAAATGTCTAATCCCTTGATTTCTTTAGAGATTAAAGAGCAGGTCATATGGTATTTTAAAGTGTCCTAATATTGTGTTGAGTCCCCTACAACAGGTTTAAATGCATCTAAGGTCAGAAAACATTGTAATTTTCTCAGAATATACATTTAATATTAGAGTCATTTGCCAATGATTTCGAAACGATTCGTTCCAAGCAACGGTGCAGCAAAATAAACAGCAATTTAACAATGACTATAAAGTCTGTGCGCTACACTACATAATTTATTATTACATGAAGTAATTATTAGAACAACATTAGTCTACATTTATCAACACATTCTTAGGAAATAGTGGGTTCAGAGTGAATTATCAGAACTATTTCAGTAAGACTAATATCGTGCTTTACCTGGAAACCTAAAGCTGCACTAGGTATACATCACATATTAGCACAAAAACTTGATATTTTGAGCACTCATTTGAAAATACACACATAACGTATCAATCATTCGGTTGTGGTTCGGAGACGCTTGTTAGTCCAAATATTGAAGATTAGTCCTCAGTAAAATGACGAGCACACAACAAAAGGTTTGAAATTTATTTCTGTGGTATCCTTGAACACAGCGTCTTCTCAACATGATGTAAACACACTAACTAGCAGAAGTGTTTGTGGGCAGGGCAGACTCGCGGGCAGGCGGGGATTATGCAAATTAGGGCTGTGCAATTAATCGAAATTGCGATTTGAGACGTTGCGATTTCCTAATCGCAAAGCCTGCGATGTGGACGCGATATTACTCTGTTCCAGAGCATATGCATGACTACCAGCCTTGAGTTGCAGTCTTACTTGCCCTGGTCAAGAGTAAGCGCACCTTCGTTCTCCCCAATCAGCACTGCTCTAGCCAACTGTGTAAACACCCACCATTAAAAAAAATAAATAAATAAAAACAGTAAGCGGGACGGGAGAGAGACAGAGTGGGATTATGGCGTCTACTGGGTCAGATCGATAGTTAGGCAAAAAAAAAACGTATGCAACTTAAGCTTCGAAATGACAGACAACGAACAAAAAAGGTAATTTGCAAGAGCTGCGTCACAGCGCATATCAAAAGCTCCCTTATCGGTTCTGTTTTCAGTACTGGAGAATAAAAGATACATTCTTAGATGTTTTTGTTAGTACGTGAACGTTATCTTACACATTTGATCTCCCCAACAGATTAATTTGAAATAAGTTTATAATGTTGGCTATTCCCAATTCAGAAGAGCGCACACACAGCCTGTGTCTGTGAATGCTTCTCATACTCGCTCCTCTCTGCCCCATGCGG
>NW_015536552.1:140966-148834 GCF_001515605.1 Sinocyclocheilus anshuiensis
GAGCGCACACACAGCCTGTGTCTGTGAATGCTTCTCATACTCGCTCCTCTCTGCCCCACGCGGCGCGAATCCCGCGTCACGGACTAGCCGTTCTTGCTTGCCGCACTCACGCAGCGTGTCTCGTAATGCTCGTTTATACTCGCACCCGGCTTCACACCGCAAGTCTTCACGAGCGCATCTGGCAGTATGGGTGAGGCTTGACGCACGCACGCAACCTGTGTCGACTCGCGCCTGGCTCCGTGTTAAAAACGAATGTAAATTCAGTCTAACTGCTTGCTCAAATTTAAAATCGCAAATCAAATCGCAATATCGGTAAAAAAAAAAAAACGCAATTTGATATTTTCCCCTAAATCGCACAGCCCTAATGCAAATGTGTTACCCAGTGACGTATACCAGTAACAGGCAAAAGATTTGAAAATATGACGACTCATTAAGGCGATTCAGAATCAATATCTTTATTTATCATGCACTTTTTTGAAACTTTGCAGATTGTTTTCATTTAAGGATAGCTACGTTATAAACTGCAAAAGAGATATTTTTCAAAAATCCATATGACCTGCTCTTTAAGTTGTAATAATATTTCACAATATTATTTTTTTTTCTGTAGGCTAAATCCACACTTGATGAGCATAAGAGACTTCTTTCAAAAACATTTAAAATAGCAATGTTTCCAAATTTTTGTACTGTATAAGTAAAAATATACAAAATGTAATGTTAAATGTTGTATAAATAAAAAGGTTAGGAATCATATTTGTTTCAAGTGCTTTTTATTGGGGGTGGGGGGGGCTCATTAAGGCGATTCAGAATCAATATCTTTATTTATCATGCACTTTTTTGAAACTTTGCAGATTGTTTTCATTTAAGGATAGCTACGTTATAAACTGCAAAAGAGATATTTTTCAAAAATCCATATGACCTGCTCTTTAAAGAGGTTCCGGCATGGCACTTGCAATTGAAGTGAATGGGGCAATTCTTATAGGAGGATTTAAAAGAAATGTGAAGCTTAAAATGTTATAAAAACCCTTATGTTATGTTAAACTTTGTGGTCTATTTGAGCTGTAAAGATGTTTAAATAATTTTTAGTCATTTTAGGGCATTATGTTGTCTTGGCAACAAAGTTGTAAAACTGGATATAACTTTACACAGAAAAGGTTGTGAAATGAAGTTAGTAAGCAATTTTATCACACTAAAATCATGTTAATAGTCATATTGTTACAGTCTTGTGGTTATACTATTAAAAACGTTATTTTTATCATTTTACGTTTACAGATTTGGCCCCAATCACTTCCATTGTAAGCACCTCACTCTAAACCAAGATATTGGCCCTTTTTTTTTTTTTTTTTTTAAGAAAAACATTATGCAATTATGCCTAGGGTTGGGTACCGTTCACATTTGAACCGGTACCTGAATTCGTGTTTTATTTTTTCTGAAAATCAAATGAAGGCATTAAACATTTATTTTAAATCAAATGAAAATTAAACCCTTTTATTTTTTGGCAAACAAACTGAGGTTTACTGTTGAAATTAATACATGGAAGAAAAATTGTGTGAATATTGCTTTAAAACACTTTTTAATAGGCTAATAATTTTATTATTTTTTTCTACAATTAAGTGATTAATCTGGTTGTAATATTTATTTTTATCATTTAATTGTTTTATTTACATTTGATAGAAAATGGAATATTTAAAGATGTACATTATACTGTACAAAAGTAATACAAGAGTAATATATTTTTGTTACATGCTAAACCGTACTTTTATTTTGACAGGTTGCCACAAAGTTTCTGTGTGTATACAGTATGATGATTTTCTCAAATGAAACGGTAAAATTCTCGCAAAGTGACTCTCACAGCAGCTCTGGAGATTAAGTTTTTGTGTTCATGCCGTCATATAGTGATACGCAGAGGCCAAAAATCACCGCGAGCGTCACGCGTGCTTCAGTATTTGTGTAGTAAAAAACAATGTGTTTCCGCCATTTGTACATACAGAGGCAAGCGGAACATGCAGGATTCATATTTAAACCGTCTTTTTGCATTTTAATATTCACAGACACTAGTTCATATCGCGATTCGAATTAAGTGTCAGTGGCTACTTTTGATTTATTCGTCCAAAATTGACGAATTCCGTGGCATTCCGTGCTAGAGTAAATTACGTTTTTATGAATGGACTCCACGATCCTGTCCGTGTTTTCGCAAAAACCATATGGCCCTAGAAATGTAACCACACTTCAGAACATTTCGGTTTGCCCTGTGTGTTGTTTGAACGAGTTGCAGGGGTGACCTCACGTCACAGGGTTTCTCTTTCTCTCTCTGTAGCGTATGCGCCCAGATGCATTCTCAGGTACCGAAATTTGGCACCGATTGATTTAACGCGAATCGGTACTCGGTAGTACCGATGTAATTCGGTCGGTACCCTTAAAAGTACCGAGTTCGGTACCCAACCCTAATTATGCCACAAGTTTTTTGAATTATTATTTTTTAAACGCATATTTAATATACTTGTAAAAAATGTATAGCCTGAATGCACTGTAAGTCACTTTGGATAAAAGCGTCTGCTAAATGCATAAATTATTATTATTATTATTATTATTATTATATTTTTTATCATTGAATTTTTGTCATTTGTTTTGACATCACAATTTTTAATTAAAATAATTCTCATCCTGCATTTTTTTTTTCATTAATCTGTTTTACTCAGATGTACGTCACAATACGGAAGAAAAGAACTGATGCTACTTTAGTTACACTGTGACTGTAAGTATGTTAATGGTAACAGGAAATACTGATGGTGATGCACTTACGTGATGTCGCTGCGCTGGTAACATCCTTTCAGCAGGGAGCAGAGGAGGTCTGAGAGGAATGCTTGGTCATGTTTCAGTAGTGCTTGCTCAAGTTCCTATCAAACAGAGAACAGCAGGCAGGGGAGGTTAGCCATTATAGCTGGGTTGAGTTTAACTAGCAGCTGCTTTTACGAACTTATGAAATGATGTCAGCTTTAACAGCCTAGCCTGACATTTTTATACCACTCTTTCAGTGATGAGAAAATGTTGTGGCTAACTAACGCCACATAGCGTGAGGCACTCACAGTAGTAGTGTAGATTTATGAATTTCATATGGTAGCTTGACATTTTCAGTGAAACAATGTAATGTAACAACCTATTACAAAACTCTTACTAAAGCTAAAAGTAAGGGGATGCAATAACAATCATGTTTGACTACCTTCTAAGGTTGTCATTATGCATTATGACTGAAACCAGAGAAAAACAAATTGCTGTTACAAGGAACTGCCTGTAGAGTGATGACACTCAACCATAGCCAGTTCAGGAACCAACCTGACAAACTTCTTTTGTTTGCAAGAGCCACGTTAAAAACACACTCAAAATGTGCACTGAATGTTGGGTGAAAGTGGTGTCACCTTAATTTGATCTTTTAAGCTGTAAGGTTACACCACTACAAAGCACTTTCATGCACCATTTGACTTGGATAAACCTGTAGTTCAAAAAGTTCCTGTATAAATGTTTATTACTCATCCTCATATATCTTTTCTTTCTCACCTGTGTGTTAATGACATTTAGTCCAAGGTCAGCTTTGATTGGTTAATCAGCACATAGAGTAGGGGTATGTCACAGTAAGTATATTTAAGTATGTACAGTTATAATTAAACGACAGCGGGCTTCGTGTAGTCAAGTTATGGTCCTCATCTGTCCAACCACACAATGCATATTTGAATATTTAAAAGGATTAAATGCACCTTGAGCATCACCTGTCTTTCACAGAGGCCAATTGTAGTATAATAACTTTATAAGTATAGTTTATTTTAGTTTAGTAGTGTTTAGGTGTGCGGAGATTGATTGTTCAGTTTAGTAGTGTTAACATGACCAAATTTACCAAGTGTTCCATTGGTTCTCAACCTTGCACAGTTTTAAGTTAGTTTGACTAAAGCAATTTATCATCCATCACTGGTCCATCTCAATTTTAAACAGACGGTCACTCTTTAGTTTGGGGGCCAATTCTGACTATTAACTAACTATTAACCATGACTTTTGCCTCAGTAAACCAATAATTTGCTGCTTATTAATAGTTTGAAAGGTATTTGTTAAGTTTAGGTATGGGGTAAGATTAAGGAATCTAAAATATGCTCATGCAGAATAAGGCTGTGTGCTTTATAAGTACTAATAAAAAAGCCAATATGCTAGTAATATGCATGCTAATAAGCTAATAAAGTGTTACCAAAATTCTTTGCTTTAGTCCAACTAAAATCAAACTTTTAAAGTGCAAGTAAACATACTTTGTGATGTGATTCACAAATGCGATTCATGTGAAGGTTAAGTACCAAGGGTGGCACAACTTGAATGGCTTTGGTCAGAAGTCCTTATTCCTGAAGCAAACTGATGCATTAAATCATAACATCTGGCGTAGCCAAGTCATGAAAGATCTGGGCACCATTGTAGGCTCAATCCTTTCAAGGGGCGATCCGTGAGCTATTACCATTGTGACCTTGGGCAAGACAATTCACCCTGGGTTACTCTGAAGGGATTTTCCCAATAATAGGTGTACTGCAATCTGCACTAGATGAAAGTGTCAGCTTAATGACAATTCAAAGCAAATTAGACATCTAAACAGGCTATGAAAACATTAGGTAAAAACCAATACGAGAAGCAATAAGTCACTGTCAATATGAATTAACAATGGAAACCACCTGACTTGAATATATGGTAAAATCCTTAGAGTAACTACACTGAAAATGCACCTAAAAATTTTCCAGGTTCTCAATACAGCTTCTAGCAACAAGATGGAACTGGAGTTTAACCTTGACCTCAGTCTTATTCCATTTTGTTGCAGCTATTGAGGGTTTATGAAGCGGTAATAAGTGGGACTGCAAACTCCCTACTGAAAGGAGCAGAAGAGAAGCCAAGCGACAGCATGAGCCCACAGCCACGGCTAGGACTGGGGTGACCCATCACAACCTGACCCAGCATGCACTTCTCTCTCCTCTGAATGCCCAATGTCACCAAGAAAGAGGGAGGGGGATATCGAGAAATGTAAATGGCCAGTGCTCCATCACGGTCCATCTCAAGGAGCTTAGTGACTGCGGTTGCTTTCCTTTCACAAGGACCCTCAGGCAACATGGAGCACTTTTCAGCTCCCGTATAAAACACATTCTGCCCCTTTACCCCTTCAGAACAGAGTGACACTACAAAATTAACTCAAGGGCGAGAGAGGTAGCCCATCCATTCATTGTGAGATTCACTCAAGCTGCAGATTGCTGTTTCTCTCTAGAGAAATGGCGGAGAGAACGGGGTCACAGAGGGTCAGCTCACACACCTCCTGGCTGTAGAGAGGCAAGGAAACCAGGAGCCCCATGTCAGTAGGAGGAAAAACAGAGGGAGAGCTTGAAAAACAGGATGAGACACGTTTGTGCTTAAGGTGAAAAAAAATGCAATGTCCTTAGATTGTTCTCTAGGAAAAAATGTCAGTGGTATTGCTTAACATGCTGAATCTATTAGGCTATTTTGGGTTGATTGTTAAAGCAATTTAAAAGCTATTGATTATCCCCTCCAGGCACTCAATGAAGAGTCTAAAGTGTCTGTAAAACTCCTTATTGAAGGAGACAGTCTGCTTGGGCAGGAAATCCAGAGGTGAAATGCATCCACTGTAACAAAAAGGCTTATGGCTGGGCAAATTTTGTACCTCTTCACGTATTCATCTATTTGTATCCATCTCTTCATGACTCACTCACACTGTGAGTGTTTGGGGTTGTCATGAACATCCAGGATCATCTTCGAGTGATGGGCCATTCTGGCCTTCCACACATCCCTCAGATCCCCCGTTACGCCTACAAAACTTCCTGGTCCCTTGACAGTAAGAGGGCCAGAGTGGGCCCATCTATCAGTGCAGCCTCGACTTTGATCACATTTCAAACCTGAGGCCAACTGCGGGGGATTAACACAACCCCACTTCGCTTTTGAAGTGCCATTCAGTGGCTCAGATGGCAGAGAAGGGGAATTAATGTTGTACGTGTCCTTTCCTCCACAAAGTCTCCTCTAACAGTTCCCTGAAGATCTCCGACCTCAATCTTCTTTCTTAACCAACTAGCAAAACAGGTATGGCAAGCACAGCACAGTTGGGCAAGAAACCAAAGTGAAAGCCTTTGATGAGTGACTGGGAGTAATATTTTCAGTCAAGTCCAAGGTTAAAGAGTTCACCTAACAATGAAAATACTGTCATCATTTACTCACCCTGTGTGATATTTTTAAGAATAGAAAAGAAGACGTTTAAGAATACACTATCCCATTAATAGTTTACCTAGCAAATCTTAAATGTGGCTGACGTGGTAGGGCACATGACAACTGCATGTGTCACTGATAAAGGTTTGTGCTTCTGCCATGACAGAGCTTTAGCAAAACTGAGCCGCCCCCATATCAGTTCCTGGTGCACACCAGAAACTCTCAACAGATGGTATATTGGCAAAAACAGCTTTTGCTGTGTAAGGGAGCAACAGGAAGGCCGTGAACTAGGGTTGGGCCAATATACTATGCCATCGTCCACGATGTCCAGCCGTCAAAGTAGGTGATACTGCGCATGTGTCGAGCTCGTCCATCTGCACTCATCTGCTGTTGAGTATACTTTGAAAGCTGTGCGGACGCGGCTGTGCGAGAGACAAAACAGAATGAGAAAAATAAAGAATATCTGGGCCTTCAGTGGTCAGCTGCTGCAGAGCGTGCCAAAATCGAAATTGCTGATGAGATGAAGACAAAAATATCTAGTGGAAAATTAGAATGTTATGGTTTTAATGATATAATTGTTTTCAATGTTTTGGAAGATGGCCATCATCCATTGCAATGTTTCACTGTAGACATCGTCTGATGTAGGGGTGTCGCGATATACCGGTATTAGGGCTGCACGATAAATCGCATGCGATATTTAATGCGCATCTTTTCAGAAAGCCGGTTCTGTAATCAGCGGTAAATCTCCATCACGTGCGTGCTTTCACATTGAGCAGCATTAACTACACAGAGCCGTTGTTCACTGACAAGCTGCGCAAAAAATCGTGCGAATATGAACGTGGTTTTGCGCAGCCCGTCAGTGAACAATGGCTCTGTGTAGTTAATGCTGCTCAATGTGAAAGCACGCACGTGATGGGAGATTTACCGCTGATTACAGATCCGTCTTTACTGATAAGATGCGTGTTAAATATCACATGCGATTTATCGTGCAGCCCTAACCGGTATTGTCGATAATCGTGATATTTAAAAAATGAAATATCATTATCAAGTTAATTAGGGGTGTTGTGATATACTTCATCTACAATATTTCAAAAAGTATACAGCACTAAACTCTCACGTGTAATTTGCTTCATTCATACCCGACGTGTAATTTGTTTCATTCATATGAAATTTTCCCACCGGTTAATCGACATGTGAATACTGGTATAGCTTAAAAGCACCGTGCGCATTTTATTTCCACTTTCGAATTAGTCGGCATCAATTGCTCGAACGCAACAACAAAATACAACGTCAAACTCACTTTAGAGTAGAGTATATATAAAACATAGAACTTTTATTAACAAAACAAATAAAAATACACCATGCTATAGGGCAGGCTATGCCTAATAAAAAATAACAAATAACTTACATAAAGTTTAAATAGGTATACAAAACTGGAAATGAGTAAACATGTATAATATATAACCAAATAAATAAGAAACGTAGAACGTTTATTAGAAAAACGAATGTCAAATAAAATAAATAAACGACACAGTTTAAATAAAGAAAATCAGCAAACAATGTGGAACCAATTAAATAAGAAACGAATGTTTAAAGAAACTTCCAAAATCAGATAAACGGCAAAAGTCAACAGGCTTTTCAAA
>NW_015536552.1:149654-149864 GCF_001515605.1 Sinocyclocheilus anshuiensis
CTTCTCTAGTAAGTTTCGTTTGTGTGTGAAGACGCTGCAGGCAGCGGCGCAGCGCAAATCTGTAAATGAATATTCTGAAATGAAGTAAACTTCAACGGATTTCCCCTGCCCAGGGAGTAGGGAGCAATGGACACTATGTAGGGACCATGTCAATCGGAACACAGTTCATGCACGGAGCTCACTTCTAACGAGATGATCTGAATCAGGTGT
>NW_015536552.1:150008-156273 GCF_001515605.1 Sinocyclocheilus anshuiensis
ATGGGGAGAAAGGTATTTTAATAATGTAAATTATGTGAAAAATAATGCGTTTTTCGAACCACCAAGCATGAGAGCATGCTCTAGTACACCCCCAAAACAAAATCAAGACTTTGTAAAAGAGCATAATAGGACCCCTTTAAAGTGTTTTGTTAGTTTGGTGTGTTTCCTCCTTTTGATGACGCCATGTCTCAGTGCTTTTATGAAGAGAGCGGCATCTGCGCACCTTTCGGATAGCGCATCAAGAACCGGGTTGACCGGGTACTCGGCACCACCGGTACTTAAAAAAAACTTTTTTTTTAGTACCGACTTGGTACCGAAATACCGGGTCTTTTGACAACACTAGTAACATTCATAAAACCGTACTACCAAAGTACCGGGTCTTTTGACAACACTACAAGTACATTATATTTACTGTATATTTTTACAAATAATTATGGCTCATCCAGTGAAATGTAAAAATGTATTGCTTTTTTTAATGTCTTCTATTTGTAACTTAACTAAAATAGTTATTTCTTCCAAATTAAAAATCACAAAATAATCAGATTAGATGTACCTTTAATTTTTTTTTAAGTCCCCCTGTAGTCAAATATTTTATCCCTTAAAACTTATCTTTGATCATCAAAATGACATATTTAAATGTTTCCACGGGTTATAATGCAAGTTAGCGGTTCTAAATTCACATTAAACCACAGCTTCATGGGTTTTTTGCTTACATTTATTTTTGGTTTTGTGCTGGTATTGGTATATTTTGCATGCTAGTGATAGGAATCGATCCCTTGACGTGATTGGTTATTGGTTTGTGACGTAGCAAACCGAGGGCTGTTTCAAACCGTATTTCTGGGTCAGCCTTTGGGAAACTACAGTTTTAAGGAGAAAATACTCAGCAATGGTGTTGATTAATAGATTGGCACATGGTTTGTCTAAAGGCATATTAAAAACACCATATAGACAAATAAACAACATAAAAAACTTGATTTTCACTACAGGGGGACTTTAAATACTAAATTCTAGATTCATAACTGGGTATTATTATATGGTTGTGTAAAATGCAAAAATATTTGGGTTCAATTTTCAAAAAAGTTGTTTGGTCATACCACCCACCAGTCAAATTTTAGAAAGGTTCAAGAGCAGGGCAGCTTAAACACCAGAGCTGGACCACCCGTCTCAATGTCAGGGCCAGGTGCAACAGGTGGACATGGATGGGTGGTCAGACACATCCAGGGTTTGGGAACATTGTACAGGCAACTGAATGGGGATCATTAACAGTAGGAAACCTCCCCTCACAATGGCCTCCCCATATTCTCAAGTCTCTTGCATGGCCTCCACTTGGTGGTCTTGTTGCCAACATCTTGAACAGGATATTATTAGTCTATACCACCTTGTGCAATAATGTGCTTATGTATGGACCATTAACACAGGACTAGTTTTCCAGGGAAAGTAAAACAAAACTGAGCATTTGGGCTTGATACCTTAAAACATACACAATGACACTTATAAACAGAACAAAAATAAAAAGTTTTAAAACATTATCAACAAATACTACTGCACAAAATGACTTCTCATTACTTACATTGGCACCATGTGTTTGAGAGAATGTTACAATACTTGCTGTCTATGAAAGTATTCCTGCTAAACAAATGTCAACAGGTTAAACCAGGGCTGTCCAAACTCGTTCCTGGAGGGCCGGTGTCCTGCAGAGTTTAGCTCCAACTTGCCTCAACAGGGGGCGATTTTGGACACAGCCTATGCCTAGTAAGAGCTTGATTAGCTGGTTCAGGTGTGTTTAATTAGGGTTGGAGCTAAACTCTGCAGGACACCGGCCCTCCAGGACCGAGTTTGGACAGCCCTGGGTTAAACCATGCCTTGTCAGTAAAGATAACTTAAAATCATCATAAAAAAAAAATTTGATCAAGTAAATGCCTCAAAAAAGTATATTGTATAATACAAAATTAACCTCAGTATTATCCTATATTAAAAGTATATGTTTTTTCAATATTAGAAGTTGGTTGGTTTTGTTTTCATAATAGAGACTACAGAAGAGACTTGCTTATCTACTGTTCCACAATATTTAGATAAAATACTTCTTGTAGGCATAAACATAATTTAAGTTAATATTTGTCAATTGCATATGAGTCTAAGTTGAGTCTGAATTTAGGTGTGACTCAAGTCTGACTTTTGGACCCAAAGTGTCAACTTAAATGTATCTGAAGTAGGTAAGAATTAAGCTACATTTACTAGCAACTAGTTGTAAGCCAAACATGTAGTAGTAGTAGTAGTAGGCTAATACTCAAAATAAGGCAGGGCTGATTGTTTATAGCATAGAAAGACCAAGAAAGTCCAATTTCAGAGTTCAGTTTGAGTTGGTCTGAAAAAGAAGTCAGAGCAAACTGACATCGACTATTTTTAACATCAAGACCCTCAGCAAACAGAGTGTGTCGTGATGTGAGCACAACCAGGAAACATTACCATAAGCATAACAGACAAGACAACCATGGCTTCTCTCCAAACAACTGTTCCCAAGAGCAGTTGAGTGGGTCTAGCTGGGCCATTGTTAGAAACTCGCCTCTGAAAGCACACTGACACCCCCCAGCACACCCCTCTAAAACACACACACACACACACGCTTTACACGTTCACGCTCTCTCTGCCACCTCCGCTGTAGGCTGAGGGTCCCTCACGTCTCATGCGTTCAGCCTCCCCCACCATCCAACTCCATCCTACAGGGTGACATTCCCGCTGGAGCCCCCATCGCTGCCGCCCCACCTACTCAACTGTCTGCGGGGAGAGAGCTGCAATCCCCGATGACACACTAAACATCAGATTTCCCATCGTGCTCTTACGAGCTCCCAGCAGGTTCTTGCATCATGCTGCCACGAGCAAAAAACAGCACGTCGCTCTGAGGAACACCTGACAGTCACACTCTAAGCGGGTTAACACAAACCCGACAAACTAGAATCACAATGGGGGCTCCGATTTCATCCCAGACGAAACACAAACAAGCAACGGCGTGTGGAGCGGCAGCCTCAAACTGGAGACAGACACTGGGAGCCATGGGGCGCTTCAACAATGGAGCTGCCTGAAACAAACACCACAGAGTACAAACCCCTCCACACCGCTCCACCCGTACCCCATGTGGAACCATCTGATACATTTACTTCTACCCTCACCTGTCAATCAGAGGTGGGGGGTTGGTAATAACAATGTGGATGGATACGGTGGTTAAGGCAGAAGTGTTGTGTACATATGATGGATTCAGTGTTGCATGGGGTCATTATTTAACACATGAAGAATGCAAAGTTAATGCAAAACATGACACCATGATGCTAGGTGGTTGTTACGCAGTTGTTATGAATGGTTTAAGACCCCATTTTTGGAATCAGAGAAATCACAGGCACTGATAAATCTGTCTAGTATATATAATTTTTAGGGGTGACCCCGAATAGTCGACGATTCGATGCTTCGATAGGAGGAGCCTGATTCGACTACCAATCTCAGTTGAATATTCGCGGGGTGTTGATCATGCCATTTTGACTATGTGGGGGTCCTCAAATGTCTGATTTCACATAGAACTACCGGTTTTCTACCAATAAGTTATTATACAGATAACTTTCCATAATCCGTGACCGACAGAGGAGCATCTTGGCGGCAAGGATTTAAATCTTTAACAAGACACAAATTGACACAGGCAGAGTGAGAGACTGGATTTTTTTGATCAGGTAGGGTTTACAAGTGATTTCAAAACATTTCAGCCGGTTTATATATATCGTGTATATTATGTATCTCGTATAAGATGCATTTGGTTGAGTTGCGCTGCAGTAAAGCGTTACATTGTACGGTGATCATCTCTTCAGCGCGCAGCTCGAGCAGGACAAGCAACAATGCAGAATATTAATAACTATGACTGGGACTATCATATACATAACATTATAATGAGAACACTATTATAATAAAACGCTGTGAAGAGTTTAGTTGCCATGTTTCTGCACGTTGTTGCGTGAATAACACGTCCACAAAAGGAGTTAATTCAGAGCCGCGCAGAAACATTCATGCATTCGGGGGATTTTGTGCAGATAGCCTATAAGTCGTAATATTAACATTATGTTGTATAAATAACAAAGCATATTCTATACAACATAAATGATGAGTTAAATCCCATTGATTAAAAACCTGCTATTGGATGCTTCATTCTACTGGTCATCTTCACCGCGCGCAGCTCAAAACAGAAATGCAGAACATTAATAACTACTGTCATATACACAACGTTATAATGAGAGCACTATTGTAAAAAATGTTGTGAATTCTTAGGGTTTTGTTGACGTTTAATGTTAACTATCTTTTAATCAAAACATAAAACATTTATTTACCCCGGTATCTGCGAGGTGTCCATTACACATTTTCCCTGTGTGTTAACGTCAGTAATTATGACTGTCGAATGTCTGACTTAACTCTTGGTAATGTATTTTGCCCCACCCCCAAACATATGATTCGAATATCAGTCGACTATCGGCAAGATTCTAAATTCCAATTCAACTATGAAAATCCTTAGTCGGGGACACCCCTAATAATTTTCCTCGATAAAACGATAACAAGAGATTGATATAATGTTTATGCAACAAAAGCGGAACGAAACTCACCACGTGGACCATTTATCCGCTCGGCTCAAGTTCAGACGGCAGCGCGAGCTTACTAGAGCAGATACGTTTACTCACTGATAAGTTACTGTCACGCGAGCACTAAACAGCGCTGTGAGATCCGTTGTGAAGCGCTTGAATTCAGTGAAGAACACAAATGATTTTATTTGGTTGAAGAGTAGTTTTAAGGGTGCTTTCACACTTGGTTCGATTGCCTGGTCCAAACCAGAGTTCGATTGCTCCCCCTTCCCCCGCTGGACTGCGTTCATATTTTATTTGGGTCCGAACCTCGGTTCATTTGCGTCATCAAGCCAGCAGCGGTTTAACCCATTGCTTAGTAACAACAGTGCAGGAGAAGGGGGCAAAATGCGTAGCATTGCTCTCTACACTTTCACATTTATTGTTTTTGAACCATTGGTTTTATTTCCAAAACTTCAGTACATAACGGCTGGCACTTATGGTACGGTTCGGGGTGCGCACCAGAGTTCGGACAACAGTGTTCACATCATCCAAACGTAACAAACTCTGATTTCAATCGAACCCGGGTGCGCACCAAAAGTGCTAGTGTGAAAGCACCCTGAAACCACAATTAACAGTCAGGTTTCTACAACTTTCACTTGGGTGCAAAAATCTGCATTTAAACTTGAAAAAAATAGAGATTTGAAATTTATCGTGATAATTATCTATATCGACTGATATGAAAAGGCTATATCGTCCAGCCCTAATTTTAAAAAGTTATTTATTCCTGCAATGTCCTGTAATGTAATTTTCAGCAGCCATTACTCCAGTCTTCAGTGTCACATGATCCTTCGGAAATCGTTCGAATATGCTGACTTGCTGCTCAAGAAACATTTCTTATTATTATCAATGATGAAAACAGTATTTTTGTGGAAACATTTTTCAGGATTCTTTGATGAATAGAAAGTATGAACAGCATTTATTTGTAAAGGAAATCTATTTCAACTTATTTCAATTTATTGTAACTTTTGATAGAATTTAATGAGTCCTGGCTGAATAAAGTATTCATTTCTTTAAAATAAATAAATACATAAATCTTGACCCCATAAATCTTGAACGAATTATCACATCATAGCAAAACACTAAGAGAGATCATTCATGTTGCAAACAGTGTGGGACAAGTAACATGCCTTGGCAAGCTATCCTAATTAATAAAGAGCAATACTGTTAAAGGGTTAGTTCACCCAAAAATGAAAATTGGCTTGTGTTTTACTCACCCTCGAAGCATCCTAGGTGTATATGACTTTCTTCTTTCAGACGAATCCAGTCGGAGTTATATTAAAAATTGTCCTGGCTATTCCAAGCTCAATCATTGCAGTCAGTGGGTGTTGCAGTTGAACAGTCCACAAGTCGTCAAATAAAGCGCACGCATTCATAATAAAACGTGCTTCACACGGCTCCGGGGGGTGAATAAAGGCCTTCTGTAGTGAATCCATGCGTTTTTGTAAGAAAAATATCCATATTTCAAACGTAATAAACACTTTTATATCACTTCCACCAACTGTCATACGGGGAAGCCTTTCCGGCGGATGACGTAGAAGGTCGGCGTTGCGTGATTAGTGACGAACGCGGAGAGACAACAAAACAAAACGCCGGCCACGAATTAGAAGTACAAA
>NW_015536552.1:156627-173770 GCF_001515605.1 Sinocyclocheilus anshuiensis
TTGCTTCCTTTGCTCCTATAAACAAACTCGCGAGACTAGCATATCTCAGAGGCGCGCGCACTGCGCATACGTCATATGCCTTCCACCGGAACGGCTTCCCCGTCTGACAGATAACGGAAGTGAGAGAAAAGTGTTTATTACATTTTAAATATGGATATTTTTCTTACAAAATGCATGGATTCACTACAGAAGGCCTTTATTCACCCCCCAGAGCCGTGTGAGGCACGTTTTATTATGAATGCGCGTGGGGGCGTGTTTAAACGAGGCGTTTTAGGAGGGCGTGGACGAGTCTTAACTTTTATAAAGAATATCTCTTTAGGTTTGAGACTTTAGTCTTTGCAACTTTAGGGATCTTATCTATTCACAAACAGCTTGTAACACTCCAAAGAGAAAGGAAAACTTGAAATCGCATCATATGACCCCTTTAAATTATCTAGAATGGAGGTGGGTGAGAGCAGTCCTTTTCAAGCTGCAGCATCTGGGGTCTGAAACAAGGCCTGATGACCCATCAGTTATTGATGGTGCAAATCCCACAGCCAGAGTTCACTTCCTCCTCCTCAAAACCACAGGAGCTCTACCGAGAATGAGCCCCTCACACATCAAAGCCGCTAATTCAACACAGGCTTCACACATGCACACCCATACACGCTCATGGCCATCCTTCTCAATCGGCACCCGGTGTTGGAGCAAAACGAGAGAGCACTACAGATCCTCCTGACACAAATCCATTTTCCTCATCTTAATCCATCTGCTTTTCAAAACAAGAGCCGTTGTCGGCTCCCGCTCCGCCAGGCCCCATTGAGATTAAATCTCCCTTTACAATCAAGCAGTGCGAGGCTCTAAAGAAAAGGTGCCCCAGACGAACACCAGCACCCAGTTACGACCATCTTGGCTCTCCGGGGGCAGAGGCAAAGAAAGCCACCATCTGTGATTTAGTCATGCTCATGCCAGGGCCAATGATGGAGTAGCAGTGTGTGAGGAGGAACGTGAATGAGGCTCTATTCAACACTGGCAGAACACACAACCCCAAGTTGGGTGGAGGAAAGGGGGCATAAGGGGGCATTTGTACCCAGAGCTGAAGGTGAGATGAGGAAGATGAAAGGGGGAAGTCTGTGATAATCCACTGGGAAGACACTGAGAAAATTCTGCCATGTAAAAGATCATGGATGAGACAAACAACTGTCAGGGAACATGTGGACGTGCTACATCAGAGCTCGACAAAGGCTTAATTAGCTCTTGCACAATGGCCTATGTGATCTCTGACAGAGACAAGCGTTAATTAGGGGTGCATCAGTAGTCTGAATTATAAACTCGATCAGTCACAGATTCTCATTAGAAAAGACACAGAGAAACAGCTAGCAAACCTGTGCAAAAGGAGTCCAGCCACAAGAGGATCAAATGAAGAGTCAATTACGAGGATGACTGCATCAAACCCTGTAAAAATGTAATCTTTGCAAATTAAAAAAAAAAACATATATATATAAATCTTTTGTATATATCTTTTGCTGTGGCAAACGCTTGGAACAAACGCTCACAGATCAATTATCCACCCACTCTCTAGACACCATCAAATTGATAATGAAGACATGAAAACAGACAAGCAACAAAACAACAACTCTCATCCTCTGTGTGGAGTCAGCAGGCTTGGTCCTCTGGCTGTGTTTGTGTATGAGGGGTGAGGAGGACATCCTGAAGAAGCCTCTCTCAGCTCTTGGAGGCGGTGGGATTTCAGGGCTCGTTTCACAGCCACACTGCCAGGAAATCAAGCGTGCTTCACACAGACAAAGAGCACGGAGAGAGCCCAAGCGAATAAGGCCTCTTCCTGCCGAGCACTTCTCTCATCTAGGGCAGAGATATGGAGCGAGATTGTGAAGTGTAACCAAAGAACAATGTGCAAGGAGCCGTATTGTCAGCTTGCCAAGAAGAATCTCCATTGTCAGCCCCTGAGAAAAAAGGAGCTGGCCAACACCTTAAAGGGGTCATATGATGCTGCTAAAAATAACATTATTTTGTGTATTTGGTGACTGCATCACTGCCTCTGTAATATCCACTGTGTTCGACACACAAAGCTTGTGCTCGGAAGGTGACCAATGACAATCATCAGCAAATTCAATCTTTCAATGGTTTTTAGCCTTTTTATGGCAAAATAATGCAAGATTATTTGATAAAACAAGATTCCTGACTTTGCTTTTCCCAGTTTATATTATAAAATGTTCAGAAGTCAGAGTTTGATTCAACTGATGAACAAATAGCTTATTCAACAGGTGAGATCAAGGTCTTTGTGACAAAAATTAGGTGTGTGAGAAAATCAACGTGCAAAATTAATCTGTTAATTTAAGACAAACAGTCATAGAGCCACCTTTTAGGGTAGGCTTTCTCCTACGTAAAAAACATTGTATCCTCTTATACCTGGATTTGGGTTCTATTTACTGAACTATCCACCTGCTTTTTTTTTTTTAGACATGGCCCTGGATAAGACCCACCAGGGCTGAAAACAAACAGATCAGGTACATGAAAATGTCAGCTAAGCCGATGCATCACCACACTGAGGATCATCTTTGAGCGAGTTGCTGGTAGATCTGCTTTGATTACATTCCCATCAACTTGTGTTGACTGGCTCAAGCAAATGAGATGACAAAGTCTGACAGAAATCCAAAGACACAAAGTGGATGCAAGTAAAACAAAAGTCCAATTTAGCATTTTTGCACTTGAACTAAACATAAAATTGAAAAGTTCTTCAAATCTATAAGGAATTACAATGCCAAAACATGTTCAACCAAATTTTCACACAAAATCTTCTGCGGTAATGCAAAGACATGAGAATCCTTACTGTGTATAACAGCCAGTCTAGCACTAATAAGCATTAGGACAATTGAGATTAAGACAAAAGATTATAATAGAAGACTAGTACAATGTGAGGGATGACTTGAAAAACGTCTCAATCACAAGATTAAAGCAACCGATTGGATTATTCACAATCCCATTCACGCACGGCTGCAAAGTTACCAGGATACTGAAGTGGGACTGAGAGCTTTTGTGCTGAATGACCTTGGACACCTATGCTGAATGCAATTAGGATGCAAGGATGAATCGCGAAACGGTCATTGACTTGCGCCTGACACAGACCCCCACCCTCTGAATGTAAATCCTTTGACACTGCATTGACACACACTGCCTGTAATCTGTGATCACTGCATTAAATAAGATTACACAAACTGTGCACACAGTAAACATATTCAGGAAGCTCGGTGTTGCAAAAAAAAAAAAAACCTAAATCAAACATGACCCAAAAATGGTCATGCCATAGCAATCATCTAACATACCAATTAGAAACCGATGACATCTATTTTTTCACAAATATTCACTGTTCAACTTTAGTTTATTAATACTTTACTGATCAATGGCATCACTTTTCTCTGAAAAATAGCACCTACAGGCAAAGTAACTTATTTAAAAGTATTGCTTGAATTACTTTTTTTAAATACAGCAATTTATTCTTAAGCAATACATTTTTATTACAAAAAAAATTCAGCATAAAATAAATTAGCTTTATAATTAACAGCTGCATAATTCAATAATAATTCTTTAACAGTAATAATTTATGTTGTTTTTAATAAAAAGCTGTTTTATTGTTTATTTAGTTATTTTGAGTAAAAAAAACAACAATAATTAAAAGTCATTTCTGCATATCAGACACTTATGATAATCTTTCATAAAAAGGGCAATATCGTAAAACTCTAGTAGGAAATTCCTAACTGATCATGCCAGTTATAACTTTTTCTGGGAAGCAGCACGCGGTGATCAGCACCTCAAATCCTTCATGCAATAACAAAGCCAGTGACTAGCACGTTTCACACATGTGGGGGTCGAGATGGACCGAGTTTACTGATGCCTGTGACAAATTCACTGTTGTTTCCAAATGCAAGTTAAGGGGGAGATGTTAAAAATGGGGGTGTCAATGTAAAAACGACTCTATTTAAACGTTTCGGGTTTACATTCGCACCGACAGATCAACTTGAGACTAATTTTACAGCATCATTGTAAAGAGACTAAATCAATAAACAAAACAGACAGACTGTATGGAACAATGACCAATTCGAAGGCAGCCTGTGATCCAACAATAAACTTGTAACCCAATAATCATGAACTTGGCTTGAGTTTACAACAAAGCACCAAGCTTAAACAACACAGCACAACAAAACAAGCCCAGGTGATCCAGTTTTAATCAAGACACTAGAAAGTTTATGAGTCAATCTTACTCGACGCCACTTGCGGCGTGAATCCCAAAATGAAAGAACAGGTCTCACGAGAATAAACAGGCGACTTTAAAATCGAATTTAAGGCTAAACTTCAACGCGGATACGGACAGACTGATTACATTAACAATTTGTTGAACTTCAACAAGGTGAAACAAAGTCTAACCTACTATATAACCCAACTCGGTACTCAGTCACGCAGTTTATAAACAAAGACAAAACCAAACACTACTAACCACTGAAAAAAACAAGCTTTGTCTTTATTAAAATCTGATTTTGAAGTAAAAAAAAAAAAATCATAAACACAACAGTCAGCACGTCCAGTGTTTTGGGTAGACGTCTGGCTGGCTGGACGGTTTAGCTCTGTTATTATATAAACCAACGCTAAATAACTGACTTTATTCTATCAATATCACTATCACAGAATTGCGCTGGCGCACCATTATTAACTTAGCTCACTAATAGTGTGAATGTTTAAAGTAACAAACAAAGTCATATGGTTGGGAAATATGGCCAACTTTTTTTTGTTTAGTTTCGTTTTAATGAACCTGACGGAAAGGAAACGGAGGCGTAAATTAGGACAGGTATAATTTACCTCGATTTCAAAGTCTGGTAAATTGAACGCCGTCCTGAAGAGAGAGCAGAAGTGCGCTATGGCGGGGACTTCCCACCAAGACTGGATCTCCTCCACAGAAGTTATACATCCCTGGGACATTTTTCTGTTTTCCAACGAGTGTCTCACATTAAAAAGTGTGGCTTAGACGATTCCGTCCGTCGTGTTCGTCACATAGGACTTGTTTAACTGAACAGCAAAACTTGTTGTCCTTGCGGTGCAGTAGCCATTGCGACCCGTGGAGTCGAACAATCTGTTTCAATCCGCATTTCACAGGAGGAGAACAGATGGGCTGGGCGCTACCATCTGTCACGGAAATAGGGGTCTACGCGTACCAAAACAAATACAATATCAACACAAATCAAACGAAACCTTTATAATATCTGCTGTTTACAATATTAGAAACTTTTAATAACTAGCTGACCTGATTGAGTCACTGTGAGAGAAAAAATCTCGCAGTTAGTCAGTCTTTGCGGTCAGGTGTCCTACCTTCGCTTGAAATGGTATGTTCGTTTAAAGGGAATGCACAAACATTTGAATTTCGTTGAAAGGGAAGTTGCTCTGTTGGCTTGTTATTACTGGAGAATCCTCGCGAATGATCTAGAATATGACATGTGTACGGACGATAGCATGATAATACGTTACACTGACATTTTTGCGTTTAATTAGTGTTTTTTTTCTATCATAAATTATTTGTTTGATTTACCGTTTAATTGTAGCAGTGAACGAACGAATTAAAATAAGAAATTTCTGTTGTTTGTTACCGACGACAAAGGTTGATTGTAATTTGAAATGCTAATGTTGTTTCTAAATAGTGTTTTGGCATAGTGATTATAAACAAAGTATAAGTCCTTAGATCGAATTATTATTATTATTTTTAACAGCAGACACGAGTTTTTAAGACTAATACCTTTTGACTAATTGTAATGATGTGAATTACAAACTGGTGTTCAATATAAGGATCCAGCGCCTCCTGTTGACATGAAAATATAATGCACACTGTTGGTGTGCCTACATATGACCAATAGAATCCAGCTGCAGACCCGCAGCGCCAGCAGTTTCAGAACCGCAGCCACAGAACCGGAAGTGAGGGGCGGCGTTATTGACAACGAGAGAGCACGGTGAGTAGTCTGTAATGTTTTTGCTATCATATGTTTAATAATTATCGTATATATTGAGTGGAAGAGAGCGCTGGTCATTCACTCCCCCCATCTACAATCCCTGCCAGTACCCCCGACCTTTGGGTTACAAGTCTGACTCTCTAACCATTAGGCCTCTATCTGTCTGTCTGTCTGTCTGCCTGTATATCTATCTATCTATCTGTCTGTCTGTCTGCCTGTATATCTATCTATCTGTCTGTCTGTCTGTATATCTATCTATCTAGCTATCTATCTGGCTGTCTGTATATCTATCTGTCTGTCGTAGCCAAGTATGGTGTCCCATACTCGGAATTTGAGATCTGCATTTAACCCATCCAAGTGCACACACACAGCAGCGAGTAGGTGAACACACACACACACACACACACACACACACAAAGAACACACACCCGGCGCAGTCTATCTATCTATCTATCTATCTATCTATCTATCTATCTATCTATTGTCTGTCTGTCTGTCTGTCTGTCTGTCTGTCTGTCTGTCTGTCTATTGTCTGTCTGTCTGTCTGTCTAACATTTGATGTGAATTATGGCATTTTGGTTTGTTACAGCAACACAAATGATCATCAATATGTATTTGTTTCATTATGATAATCAATAATCATTTGGTAGCCAAAACTGTGGATGTAGCAGATAATGGATGCAATGACTGTTACATTTCTAATTTCATAATTTTTTTATTTATTTTTAATATAATTGTGTTAATATAATATTTTTTGTCTTTTTTTTTGTAATTTGAGATGAAGTTGTGTAATGCAATGTACATGCTTGTATATGTGTGAATGTGTGTCAAGTTTCATTAGTGGAAAGCTGTTCATTCCCTGTCTATGTCACTGGGAGTCACCACAAGAGGGAGGGACTTAAACACGGAGGGACAATGCTTGTGTTTATGCAATGGCCCCTGAGTGGCGGCTGGCTCTGTCGGATCTCTTGTGCCTGACTACGGCTGCTGCACACATTGTCAGCGTGCAGAGGGGGGAAGTGGACAGCTTGATCTGCCCGGTCAATACACTGACAGAGGTAAGAACATGATAATCATCCTCTCAAACAGAGTTCCTAACTTGTGAATTGGTCAAATATGCAGGCTTGCGTGAGGGGGATCTGTTTGGGGTAGTTGTGGAAAGACTTGTGAGGGAGCGCTTAAGGATCGGGTTTGGGGGCCAGATCTCACTTGTCTATGTTTTGGCAGTGGAGTGGTATGAATAGAGCAGGGTTGAAAGAAAGCAGTGCTGAAGAGAAATGCATGCTCAGAATGCCACTGGGCTCCAGAAAAGACAGCGCGAGAGGAAAAGAGAGGGACAGAGAAAAGGGAGGATGTCAGTATGCAGGAGGAAAAAAGATAGAGGGGTGAAAGTAAGAATGGTACCCCAAATGAGGAGAGAATTAATGGAAACATACACGAGGAAAGAGAAAAGTTACGAAAGGGGGACTTTAGGACAAGTGAGGGAAAAGAGAAAGCAAGAAAAATAGTAAAGAAATCCTGCAATTTTTCCTGCAGTGATGAGTAGTTGACAAAATTTCAACTGGTTTCAGTGGAATGACTTCCATTCAGAACTATTTTAAATATACTATTTATGTATGCAGCTTTATATCCCTTATTTGAGAATATGTAAATTATTGTAACACTTTACAATAAGGTTCCATTTGCTAACATTAGTTAACTATATTATTTAACATGAATTAACAATTAAAATACTTCTAAAGCTTTCATTAATTTTGGTTATTTTTAATTTCAACAATTAATAGTACATTATTAAAATCAATAATTGTATCTTTTAATATTAATTAAAGGTCTTGAGATAACGAACTAAGAATGTACAGTTGTATTTTTATTATCTAACATTAACAGAGATCGTTAGTTAATGCATTAACCAATGAACCTTTTTATAAAGCAGTACCTTAAATATTTAAAAATATATATTTGTCAAACTGCAGAACCATTTAAAGTGAGCAATATAAATAAAGTGGTACATTTTTTTACAGGAAGATATAGACATTTCCTTATACATATATACATTTTCACAGGTAAATCTAGAATAAAAGACAGAGACATTTTATGTGTCAACTACTCAAATAAGGTTTACACTACATCATTCTACTCTAGAAAACTAAAAACACTGATATACTAATATAAAAGTTTGATGTATAAGACTTTAGTATTATATATGTAGTCAATAAAAACTTAGAGAGCACAATCTATTGTAGACATCTATATTTACATCTTTTTTTACAAATGATGTTGTTGATACTGTGTTGAAGAACAGGAAGTCATGTTGATAAGCCCCTCACCTGTTAGCTCTCTTCTCTAGATTAATTCAAGAGGTCACAACCTCATTAGCAGCGAGATTAGAGAGACTTTAGGAGGGAGGATGTTCTGTTTGTGCACTGTAGAAAAGCCAGGCCCGGTTCTACGGGGGTGCTAGAGGGTGCCAAGCACCCTCAGTTAATGCTGTTATAATGGCATTTCATTGCAGATTTGGCAAACTATCCAGTGATGTTAACATCTTTTGCCGCGTTGAGCAATGTAGACAATCACAGACATATCTGTTGATTTCTTGAACCCAACAGCCAATCAGAGCGTTTAAGTTAGAATCCACTCACCGTTTAAATTGCCGCAGCAATATTTGTTCGGTGAATGTGATTTCACCAAGTACAACATGTTCCTGGATCAACATCCTTGTTGATCCTGGAACAACATTCCAATCAACCAATCAGGACTGAGGGATAAGGTTTCAAGAAATGTCAGTTTTAGGCTTACAGTCAGGGTTAGATGCTTCTACACCCTTCTTATTCACCTATCATTTCCCTCTGATTTTAGGAATAAATTATGGATAGGGTTAGGTTAGGGATTGGGTTAGGTCTATATTTTTGGACAGTAATGTTGATCCATGATCAACAAAAGATGTGTTACTGAACATGTCTTACTTGGCAAAATCACGGCGACCGAAGCACCCTAAGTGATGTGATTCTGGAGCTGGGCCTGAGAAAAGCAGAAAGTAAAATCAGTGATTGTAAAACAAATGTAAAGTCTATTTTTATTGCAGAAATATTGCATGTTATACTAAAAAGTCATATGTCCTGAATTGTATTTCAATTGTGTCTTAGCAAGTTTCAAGGTGATTTATATTTACCAGAGTGGCTGTTCTCCCTAAAGGGAAGGGTGTGAAGGTCAGCACGCCGTGCCAGAAGGCAGGCTGGGTGAGCCGTGGACGGTTTATCCTGAAACTTTTGCAGCAGAGAGAGAAGAATTGGAGGAAATCAGTTAAAGTGTGGCCAAAATGGCCGAGAAGAAATTGAGGTAAATTTTCCACTGATGTCGTATATATCATTTGAGATCCACAAGTCGTTATATTGACATGTTTTTGTGTGTGGTTTTTGTCCTGCATGTGTGTGTTTCCTGGTGTTCACAGCCTCCCTGCTAAGCTGATTAACGGGGGCGTGGCTGGACTGGTGGGTGTGACCTGCGTGTTTCCCATTGATCTCGCCAAGACCCGCCTCCAAAATCAGCAGGGTGCTCGTGTTTATAGTGGAATGTGAGTTCAACATCTTTATGAGGTCCCATAACTATGCTGCATTGCATGTCCCCCACTTTGTTTTGGGGCCTCTTGTTTTGCAGGTGCATTTTTAAAATATAGGTTCTTCATTGGCATCTATGGTTGCATTAAGAACCTTTAACATTCATGGAAACTTTCCACTGCACAAAAAAGTTATTTATTGTGGAAAACTATTATTTAGATTATTAAATAGTTATTTCATTTTAATGGTCCTGTGTGTACTTGTTTTTTTGCACTTGATTTTACAATTTTTAAAAACATTTCTGCATCTAAAAAACAACTGTTTATGGTTTCACTCAAAGTGAATCATGAAGGCAGCATGTGTTAGTGATTTATTCTGGGCGGAGGACTTTGTCTCGATTTTACTGAATGACTCAGATGATGCAAAACAACTTGAGTCGCATGCTTTTGCATGCTTGATCTGTTCATGCTTCCGAATATTCTTTAAGTAGCTTGCTCTTTTACTTTTTAAGTAGCTTGCTCTTTATGCATGTGTGATACCATTGAGATAAAGAGAAGTGCTCTTTGTAGTGATGGTCCGTAAGGGGCTCTTTTCTTCTTCGTACACTTATGTAACGAGCGAATACCCAAGTGGTTTGTGGGCAAGAGACAGGCTGCTATGTTTTAAGTTCTTTCTTCCACACATTCTTCTAAGAATTCTTTGTGAATGTCTAATTTGGCTGTTCATTATACACAGACATGGAGAGCATTTTGGTGTCTGTTGTTTAAGAGATTTTACATGGTTTATTCTGGTTGTTTTAATTCTAGTTAACAAACACTTTACAATGCATTTGAATGAATTGTGAATTAATTTTTTGCATTTGAATGAATGAATCATTACATTTCAGTTAGCATATTTCATAACCAGATTGGAGTATTTAATTAATCACGCAGAACATTTCTGTCTTGTTATGAAGGTTGGACTGTTTGGCAAAGACGATCAAAATGGAGGGCTACTTTGGCATGTATCGAGGTATGAAGTTTCTTTTCTTGTCTACAGTGCCGACTTGGGTTTTAAAATCAAAATTTAATTTCCCATCTTATTGCACATTCCTGGTGAGGACAGTGTTATTTAAAATATTAATAGTTTTAATTGCTGACAGGTTCTGGTATATGTTGCTTTTGTTTATATTCTGAGAATTTCACTTCACTGTGTTTCTCTCAGGTGCAGCTGTGAATCTTACACTGGTCACACCAGAGAAAGCCATCAAACTGGCTGCCAATGATGTCTTCAGACAGAAGCTCTCCAAAGATGGGTAACCTCCAATTTTTAACCATTTCTAAAAGCAAGCATTTTTTCCGCAACACTCCCACATCTGATATTTGTCTAAAAAAGCTATACTGATTTAAATCTCACAGTAAGTTGAAAGCATGTGTTTGATTTACTAAAAGTATTGATTCATTCGTGAATCGGGACGCATTGTTGTGCTGTATGTTTCAGATTCACTGAAAAGAATGGGCACATTAGAATGAAAGGAATAATACGCATATACATGAACATTCTGTCATCATTTACTTACTTTCATGTTGTTCTAAACCTGTATGACTTTCATTTTACTGTAGAACACAAAAGGAGATATTTTGAACTTTCTGATTCACTAAAAATAATTGACTCATTAGAGTCATATGTTCAGGAATCGGACTGCTCTGGTTGCGCTGTATGTTTCTGATTCACTAAAAAGAATCAGGTCATTAGATTCACATGTTCAGGAATCGGACCGCTGTTTGTGCTGTATGTTTTTGATTCACTAAAAGAATTGACTCGTTAGAGTTATATCTTCAGGAATCGGACCCCTCTGGTTGCGCTGTATGTTTCTTACTAAAAAATAATCAGGTCATTAGATTCATATGTTCAGGAATCGGACCGCTCTGTTTGCGCTGAATGTTTCTGATTCACTAAAAAGAATTGACTCATTAGAGACATTTGTTCAGGAATCGGACCCCTCTGTTTGCGCTGTATGTTTCTGATTCACTAAAAATAATGGGCTAATTAGAGTAATTTGTTCGAGAGTTGGACCGCGCTGGTTGTGCTGGATGTTTCTCATTAGCTGTAAAGAAATGTCTCAGTAGAGTCTGTGGATTCAGTAGCGGTGTTGAGAAAACACTGTAAGCAACTCTGTCAGAGTTTTTATTGTGGTTCTTAACAAAGACCTTAGAAAACATTATCTGTAAGCTATTCCACAGAGGCATTTAGGTCACCAGCGGACTAATGCGAGCAATTATTTCTTTGGTAAATGCAATAATAATCATGTCTCATCTGCCCCATCTGTCATTGTATCTGTCACCCACAGAAAATTACCTCTGTGGGGGGAAATCCTTGCGGGCTGTGGAGCAGGAACCTGTCAGGTGGTAGTCACCACCCCCATGGAAATGCTAAAAATACAATTGCAGGATGCTGGCAGGTTGGGTAAGTGTGTTTATTATGCTCCCATGAGTGTCATCCAAGGTATGTAGGTCTCTATCTTAGGATGCCTTACTAAGTACAAAGGTTAGCCAGAAATAAGCTGTTTGAGTAGAATGGTGTCCACCGAACAGCAGTTCCAGTTTTATTACACTACAAGATATAAAATATAAAGAAGAAAAAAATATATACACGAAAAAAAATATAAAGATGATATTGAAAAAATGAGTTGTAACCTCTCCACTTTTGTCTTTACAAGCTGCTCAGCGGACTGTCGCTGCCTCTGCCTCTGCCTCTGCCGCTGGTTCGACCCCTTCACTGGTTGGCTCTCAGGCAGCACAGCCGGGCACAAATGCCCCTCCTCGATCCTCAGCGACCCGTATCACCCTGGAGCTACTTAAGACTCGAGGCCTCAGGGGTCTTTATAAGGGTGCTGGTGCTACACTGATGAGGTAAGACCCAATCACCTATTTGACCAAGGACTATAAGGAATATTTTTGATGTTGTCAAGGAATAATTAACTTACAAATGAAAATGTCATAATTTACTCCCCCAGACCTGCATGATTTTGTTTCTACAGTGGAACAAGGATAGATTTTGAACATACAGTGAATTGGAGCTTTCAAGGTCAAAAAAGAAACCAAAAGCACTTTAAAAGTAGTTCACAGGACTCATGTGCTTCTTCTGAAGCAATATAAATAATCATTTAGTGACAAATAGACTACATTTTAAGTTGTTATTCATTAAAATCTTTCTCTCCGGTAGTGTTGCCAAGTCCTTGTTTTCCCGCGGAATTGGGCTACTTTAACACTGTTGCCGCGGGTTGTTTTTCATGTCTGCGGGTTGAAGTGACCCCAATAACGTGATATTTAGCCCCTGGAATGTGAATTTTACTGGAGGATCCCTGCCGAAAAACGTGTATTTTACCCCCCGGAATGCGATTTTTACCGGGGAACCCCCCTCGAAACGCAATTGGGCTAGTTTTGGGCTAGATTTGAGTAGCAATTTGGCGGGTTTTGTTGCGAAAACCTGGCAACCCTGCTCTCCTGGTTAATTGAATAGAATTCAAGAATTAAAACAGTCTGATTTGTGCATAAATCATTCAAATCAGTTTTGTAAACTGGATCACCAGATGAATTGCAAAGATCAGACTCATAAGACGGAAGTTGCGGTCATCTTTTCTTCTCTATGTATTTGTATTTCCAAGTGAAATGGCTCCTTGAAGGAGAAAAAATGTACCGCAGGACTTGATTTGTTCATAAGGAATTGATTTGATTGAATTTAGAAAAATAATGTTGTGCATGGATAAATTATTTATAATAAACACAGCAATATTCCATAAAAAAAGAATTGTCAATTTCATGGTGGCCTGTTCACATGAAGAATAATCACTATAAAGATAACTATATTAGTGTCTACACCAATATACAGAAGTTGTTTTTATCATTCAACAACTGTAAAAAAATAAATAAAAAATAAGCTCTGAAAGTAATGGAAAAAATAGCTCTGAAAGTAATTCCAATTATATTGTTCCTCTGTGTCATTAGGGGCCAAGCCCAAAGGGCTGTAGCCCCTATTGTATCTGTATGTGTTCTTTATTATTATTCTTCTTCTTCTCGTCCAATGGGAGTCTATGGCAGCCCTATGAAGGCAACATAGGAAAATTATGAAATTTGGCACACTTGTAGTGATGGCCATGAATAGTGATCTGACCAACTTTGGGGTCGCTAGGACCAACAAACTTTGATCAATCAAAACGAAACTTGGTAAACTTCGTTACCACCATCATCTGAGGGCCCATGCCAAAGTTGGGAACAGCGCCACCTATGGGTCGTGAGATACCAAAAATTCACATTTTCACTTATAACTTTTGAACAATTAGTCAGAAAATTATGATCTTGGTGTCATTGGATTTCTTGTGTCATGCCGAATCTGTGGATGTTAATTTTGCATATGAAATGTGCCAGGATTGGCTGAACCATGTGTCCGCCATTTTAAAGTTTGACATAAATGCACAAAAATCGGTAGGGATCATTAACACCATGTCCCAGAAGTACCTCACAATTTGCAGACAGCGCCACCTAGTGTTCCAGAGACATTATGATACTTGCAAAAACACCTATAACTTTTGAAAACGTTGTCCAAATTATCTTGTTTTAATATAATTTCATTCCCTGGGTTATGCCGATTCTGACGATGTCTCATTTATCATTTTCCATGAATGTGCCTGTCAGCCATATTGAAGTAAATGTAAAACTGTATTTTCGCTACTCCTCATTCAAATTTTGCCCAATTTTGTCCAAAATCTGAACGTATGATCTTTGGACCGAGCCGCAAAGAAATGACTGAACAGATTTTTGATATTCACTACCGTTCCCGAGAAATACCTCTACAAAGTAGACTGTGCCTGTGTTTTTTTAATTATGCTAGTAAGCTTAGCGTGCTAATAAGTTACAGACTAACCAGTTACCATACTGTTTAATGTGACTCTTCAGCTATCAAGAAAACCATAAGCTGCGTTACAATTTACTAACTTTGAATGTTACGCTGCTTAGAATGCTTAAGATTTATTTTTTTGTGAGATCATTCTCCCACCTTAACCTTTCTTCTTCAGCCTGGTGAGTGTGTGTCAACTGAGTGGAGCACTCTGCTAAGCCACTGGCCCTGAAGCCCTAAGGTCGTTGGTTTGAATCCAGGGTGGTTAATGTTGCTTATGTTCCAAACGTTGCATTTTCCGTGCGTGTTCGTATTGAATCAGAAGCGTGTCTTTGGTCAGTCTCATCTGAACTTCTGTTTGTTTTTGAACTTCTGTACTTCTGAAACTATCTGTTATTTTGTATGTACGTTCCATTTCTGCCGTTTTTCTTCTTGCCGCTTTGCGCTACAGCCCTTCTCGGGCTTGACCCCGGAATCGCTGCTTGCAGCTATATTTATCATTATAGTTGTGATGTGGAACTTGTGGAAGTTGTGATGTTTTACGTCCTTGGTGTGAATGGGCCTTCATTCGTGACGAAAATAGAAAAACAACTTAAATTTTGGTTTGTTCATCAAACTATTGTCTGACTTACAATATAGTGCATGAGCCATACGAACATTTTTTATGAAATTCTTTGGTGTCTTTTGAGAGCCCAATCATCATTCACTTTCATTATATTCTAACAGAAGCCTAAAGATTCTTTAAAAATGCACCTTTTATGTTCTGTAGAAGAAAGAAAGTCATGAAGGTTCGGACGACATGCCACCCATTATAAATAATATCAGAATTTGAATGGATTTGTGAACTCTCCCTTTAACTCAAATAACTAAGCTATGATAGCCGATCAACATCCAGATCTTTAGCAAATCTTCAGTGACGTGCTGTCTTAACTAATTTAAGTGATTGCTCTCTCAGACTGTTTTGTTATTAAAGGATGGATATACATCACGGTGACCTTTCACCTTTAACACCTCCCACACAAATAAACCCACTCACCTATCCGAACAGCCCCTCCCCCGCAGACTCGCTGCAGACTGTGATGTAATCCCAGCTGAACTGATGTAACCTGCCAGCTGTCAGTTCTGATCTGTTATTCATAGCTTCTAATTAACTGTTGGCGGAATTCTCTTCTTAATGTTATTCTAATGAAAACGCAATCTATCTCAATCTGTTTGTCTCTCATCTGCGGCTTACACAACCTAAATCATATTTCTACAATCACACTTTCACGTTTTACATTTACAGACTAAAACTAATAAGACACAGTGATCAATCACGATTCATCAATAACATCCTGCAGCTATGTCTACATTCTATGGCTCTATGTCTGTTCTTTGTTCAGGGATGTCCCATTTTCCATGATCTACTTCCCGCTGTTCGCCAACCTCAACGCCGTGGGCCGCACTGAGGATCGCCATAGCAACCCCCAGGAGCGGGCCCCCTTCCTGCAGTCTTTCGTGGCTGGCTGCACAGCCGGCTCAGTGGCGGCAGTAGCTGTCACTCCCCTGGATGGTGAGATGCAGGCAAGAGAGGAGTAGAGGAACACAGTTTGCTCTCTCTCCTTTGGAAATGTACGCAGATAAATGTCCCATTCAGTTAGTCAGAGCCATCCGAGCCTGTAAAAATCAGTGCTAATCCTGTTTCAATACTAGTGCTGCACTGCTGAGAAACTTAGAGTTTTTGTATGGCTAACAGACGATAAATATTTATTTATTTATATTTTAGTACTACTAACATTTTAATGTGTTGTGTCGTGTCACTTATGTTTTAATATATTGAATATATATAATTATATAATATATTTTAATATATTATTTCCAAACTTGCCTACTGCATATATATTTATTTATTTTAAATAGGTCTCATTAGTAGCAAGTAATATCAGAAAAACAAAGTGACTATTGCATTTAATCTGTATTATTTAAATATTATTTATATAGTATTATATTTACTAATATATGTTTTTTATATAATATTCTATTTGTGAATATTTAGAATTGTATTTTATTTTTATATTTTAGTTTAAAGGGTCATATGACGTTGCTAAAAAAAACATTATTTTGTGTATTTGGTGAAATGCAATGTGTTTACATGGTTTAAGGTTCAAAAAACATTATTTTCCACATACTGTACATTATTGTTTCTCCTCTATGCCCCGCCTTTCTGAAACACGTCGATTTTTACAAAGCTCATCGGTCTGAAAAGCGAGGTGTGCTCTGATTGGCCAGCTATCCAGTGCGTTGTGCTTGGCCGAACACCTCAAGCGTGTGACGGAAATAGTATGCCCCTTACCAGGTTCAGGAAACTTTCCTCTGTAAAATGCGCTGCACACACTCAAATATTTGGGTTGTACTGTTCTGGAACAGTGTTGTAAATAAAACATAACCACTGATTTCTAGTTGTGTCCTCTGTTGGAAGGCAAAACAAAGTAGTTTGGCTTTCACAACAAAACACACAGCGTGAACACTACAGTACTATACAAACAATACTACAGCGAGAATAAAAGTTCCTCTTTTTTTCTTTGCGTATACATTTGGGTGGTGTTATGCAAATCTTCCCACACAGTAACGTAGACATGTGGGGGCGTGTTTGAACAAGGGGTTTTAGGAAGGCGTGAACGAGTCTTAACTTTTATAAAGAATATCTCTTTGGGTTTGAGACTTTAGTCTTTGCGACTTTACAGA
>NW_015536552.1:174779-187806 GCF_001515605.1 Sinocyclocheilus anshuiensis
AGGAAGGCGTGAACGAGTCTTAACTTTTATAAAGAATATCTCTTTGGGTTTGAGACTTTAGTCTTTGCGACTTTACAGATCTTCTTTATGCACAAACAGCTAAAGGAAAACATGAAAACGCATCATATGACCCCTTTAAGTTAAAGTAATTTATGTGTTTTTGTCATTTTTTATATTTATATTTAGCTTAAATTTTTTTAGTACTTCAGATTAAATATACTTTATTTCAGTTAGTTGCCAAGGCAACAAAAAAATTTGTTAAAGGGGTCATATGATTCTTTTTTAAAGATCATTATTTTGTGTATTTGGTGTAACAGAATATGTTGACATGCTTTAATGTTCAAAAAACACATTACTTTGGTTTTGAGACTTTAGTCTTTGCAACTTCAGGGATCTTATCTATGCACAATCAGCTTGTAACACTCCAAAGAGAAAGGAAAACTTGAAATCGCATCATATGACCCCTTTAAATTTAATTTCTTAGCTAATATTTGTTATGTATATTAGTATTTTATATTAATATATTACTATTTATTTCATTTCAGCTTTATTTCTATGAACAAATTTTTTTTATTAGTTTTTTTTTAACAACAACAACAACACTGCATTTAATAGATGTGATAAATTTAATATAATTTAAGGGAATGCTATATTTGTCAATATATTTGCAATTACAGATTTTTGTATATGTCAGTGTTGGCAAAAAAAAAACAAAAACCCAGATGTATCCCCAAGAACTTACTTACACATATACATTCATTTTTGTACTTCTATAGTCATTTGTGCAAGTACTCAAAATATTTTGAACGTTTCTTGAAAGAAGTACTGATTACTTCTACTGAAGATTAATTACTTATTACTGAAGATCAGAATCAAATGAATCACTTAAAATAATCTTTAAGAAATGTGAGCACAAATAATTAATACTAATCAGCTTTTTTGTTTTGTGATGAATTATGGGTATATTTTTAACCAAACTGTTCCCTAACTAGGTCACTTTTCATTTCATTTCAGGCATTTCATAAAGGCACAGAATGAGTCTTTTGTTTCTGAGTGATTAATTAGTGAAGCCCATGTGCTGTGGTCGAATCCTGCTGTGATGTGTAGACTGAAACATTTCGTTTGCTTTGAAGAACGTGCAAAGTCCGCAAAGTTTGCTTTCAAGTTCTATTCAGAAAGTGTTTTGTTTATAGCTCATCTCTACATTTATTGTATTGTCCGACAGACAATTCTTTGTTGCCTAAAACATCAGTGAAGGGTACAGAAGGATTATTTGGACAGTGGAAACACTGGCAGCTGCTTCAGTGTCTCTATTTGAAGATTTGGCAGTACTGTCTGCAATATTACATTGTTTAGAGGCTCACAAATAGACTCACAGAAAACATATCACCCAGTTTTCATCACTCACTTAATCCTGAGTAACTTGTAAAGGGGAGCATACGGTATGTTACAGCATGGACACAGACTCTAATTAAAGTTTATGTGCTGAAGTCCTCATTCAGAAATATCTAACTAATGTTTAACTAACATTTAAAAAAACAAGCTGCTTCAAAATTAGAAATCTGAGGTAATATCTTAAAGACCTTATTGTAATCTTAAATCAACAACCGCTACAAACACATAAGAATTTCCCAAGGGAACCCATGGCCTTCTGGGTTGGGCTATGAGTACAGTAGCAATGTTGATTTTTGAACAAATAATTTTTTTGGAATCAGAACTTTTAAATTAATCAGTTGGACTGGTTTACAAAAATCTGACTGACTGAATTGTTCATAGCGGTTGTCAGGTCAACAAATAGATTTGGTTTGAGCAAATAGCATTGTATTAGCATTTTCATTAAAATATTGTTTAATTATTTAAGTGTAAAATGAGTATATATGAATTGATTAGTATTGTTCAATGTAGACTTATATTTAGATTTAGACTTATATTTAGATTTTTAATGTTATGAAGTGGATCAAGCTGCAACAAACTGAATTGCGACACATGAAATTATAATAAATACCTTTCTTAATAAAACTGAAATGAGATTAGCTACATGTGGCTTTAATGTAATGTTTCAAAGAATGATTTTCTTTTTTCATATAAAAAAAATGCATATTTAAACAATTAGCACTGAAAATAATACCTTAAAATTAAATAAATAGTATATTGTTTTAGAGAATGTAGTATGTGAGGGAACATATGACAACGTGATGTCTTAAAGGGATAGGTCACCCAAAAATGACATTTCTGTCATAATTTAATCCCCCTCAAGTTGTTCTAAAATTTTCTTTCTTCTGTTGAACACAAAGGAAGATATTTTCAACAGTTGGTGGTAGCCATTGACTTCCATAGCATTTTTTTTCTTCATTAATATAGAAGTCAATGGCTGCCGTCAACTTGTGTTCAGCAGAAGAAAGAAAGTCCAAGTCCAAAGGTTTTTAAGGTCTTTAAAAATGAGCTGTTTGAAAGAACCAAATCATGGAAATGAGTCAGACTAACTGCTGAACTTAACTCTGTTATAACCTGCATTTGGGAAACCAGATCTGAGAAGTTAAAATTAGAACCAAGACAGGCTGAATCTACACCTTATGCTAAAACAAATATAAATTAATGTATCTATTAATATTTGTCATTTTCAGTTATAAAGACTCGCCTACAGACCTTGCAGAAGGGAGAAGGAGAGGACTCCTATAGAGGCATCATTGACTGTGCACAGTAAGCTTTATATTTGCATGTATTGACTTTTACTGTGTGTTATATGATAATATAAAAATGACCATATTCATGTATCTTAGTGTTTATATGGCAGTCACTCCTTTTTTATCCACAGACGCATTTTAAAACGAGAAGGACCAGCCGCGTTTCTTAAAGGAGCAACGTGTCGAGCTTTAGTCATCGCTCCACTCTTCGGCATCGCTCAGGGTGTGTATTTCCTGGGCATCGGCGAGCACGTGCTGGGGCTGCTGGGATAGCGGCAGGTGATGTTACCTCAGTCATCATACACAAAGTACTGTTTCTACGTAGGCCAAGGGATGAAGATGAGCGATGAAGGAAGATGTGGTGATGAAAAAAAGAAGGTTTTTTATTTGCGATGAGGTAAATATGGAGAGAAATTCACATACCCAACCAAAGGAGGTTCAGACACTTTGTGAAAACAGCGGAGGCTTGTGTAACGCTAACATAAAAGCCTATATTGCACACTAACTGTGTTTAAGTACCTAAAAACTACAAACAGGGTTCTTTAGGTAAGACAGGGTCCTGTTCTGACTAATCTGGCAGGGTTTTTTTGTCCACAGTTTTTTGTCCAATTAATATTGTTTTTATGTCTTTAAAGCCCATAGTTACAATCAGTTTTAAACCAACATGATTCGTGATTATTGATTTATCGGTTGTGAACAGGGTCGATGTGTATTTAAATTACAGAAAGGTATGGAAGCCCATTTTCACCAAGGAATAAAAAATTATGATAATTGCGAGTTTTTATTTTACAATTCAGACTTTTTTCCTCGCAATTCTAAGAAAAAATCTAATTTGTGCTCAGAAATCTGAGTTTACATCTCACAATTTACTTTTATTTTGTTCCTGCCACCAAATGAAAAAATAAAAAAGGTAATTGTGTGTTTATCTCACAATTCTGAGTTTATATCTCGCAATTCTGACTTTTTACTCTGAATTCTGAGTTTACATCTCACAAGTGTTTTTTGTGTCCGCCACCAAATGGAAAAATAAAAAAGGTAATAGTGACTGTTTTTCCTCACAATTTAATGTTTACATCCCACATTTCTGAGTGTACGTTTCACAATTCTGAGTTTATATCTCACAATTCTGACTTTTTTTTCCCAAGAACAATTGGGATTTTTTTCTCTGAATTCGGAGTTTACATTTTTTTTTCTCCACCACCAAATGAAAAAATTAAACAGGCTTCTTTATCTCACAATTCTGAGTTTATATCTTAGAATTGCAAGAAAAAAAGTCTGAACTGTGAGATAAAAAGTTGCAGTTACCTTTTAAATTTTTTTATGCTGTGGCAGAAACGGGCTTCCATAGAAAGCAGACTTGAATCAAAGTTGAGATGGATCTGTATCTTCTAAATTCATGTTTTGGCTCTCTACTGCTGATTACCACCCCTTTAAACAGCAAAAAGTAAGCAGAAACTGGGTTTAGTGTCTGCTGACCTAATCTGGCTGCTGCTTTAATTCTCTTCTCTCAGTAAATCTCAGTCTCTACATGTGAAGAGACTGCTGGACTTCGCAGCGGATGCCTTGTCCTCCTGTTATATGTTCCTCTACGGGACAAAATTCCTTGTAGGCTATATAATGTTGGCTTAATATTTTTTAATGCTTCTTTAAATGATTTTGTTGAGAGTCTAATTGTTAGTGTACTTTTTTAAAAAGAAAAAATGGCAGAAAAATAAAAGATATTTCTGTTTAAAATACAGTTTTAATAATACCAAGAATTCGATTTTTTAAAAAAGTATATAGTGGCATATTCCTGGAAGACAAGACTTGATTATTGAGAAATAATATCTCAGAGGCTTCATATTCATATATTATACTAAATAATTGTAATAAGCAACAAGCAATCTGTACATTTAAATATTCAAGACTGATATCTGATATAAGACTGAGCTCTGCTTATTAAATCTGTTCACTGAAGAGCTTTTGTATTTTAAAGTTTTTTGAAAACATGGTCTGGAGTCATTTGATTATGCAAAACATTGTTTGTGGACCACAACTGATGCTAATTTGCATCTCGTATATTTGAATTCCACAAGAGGGCAGCATGTTTTTAATGTTTGAGGTATATGTAGCATCTTTAAGCCTCTGTCAGATTTCTGATGTGATGTAACCAACCAAGCAATGTTTTGTTTATATTGTAATGAGCACAGAAATGCTTTAAAATATAAATAAAAATTATTTGATTTATTTCACTGTAGTATAATGCAGTTGTACTACAAATGAAAACACATAGACAAGCACAGAGGCATCCATGGGACATCGAATGAGGGTTAAGCTGCTAGCTTAGCTAACAACATTTAAGGCAATAACAATATAAATTCCTGAGTGCTTAAAGCTCTTTGTTCAGACAGGCTGAGATAAGATTTCAGGTGTCCACTTTCCCTACAGATGACATGATTTTCAAACAAAGCACTAAAACACTCAAAGGAGAGGTATAAGGTAACATAAGCACACATGATAAGCCTTTCATTTCAAACTACGTTCTTTGGCATGTTTTTTCAAGAGAAACAGCAAAAACGCCCAAGAGAGCAATTAATTCCTGAAACATGATAAAATGAATCGTAACAGAAATTTTAGAAAATCCACAAAGTGACCTTAAAAAATAAAAAAACCTTCCCATCAAACCCTGTCATCACTTTATCAGGGCTTTTGAATTTCACCGTTCTCCCAACTACCACTGAAGCATATTTAGTAACGGACCATTAGTCCATAAACTTGCGGTTTTGGTTAGCACCAAACAGCTGCACTCTGATCTCAGGCATCATCTATGAAAGCAAAAAAGCAAAGAATATGAGGACCTGAATACAACAAATATCCCCCCCAAAAAACAGCTTTTATCCTGTTTCCTCCTGTTCTACAATGTGATTGGATTCTCTACCTGTTGCGATAGAAGGTCCAGTCTGCTCTCCAGTGTGTTGGACACTTTGATTTTGCCATCAGCGTTATAGGCTTCAACACCTCCTGAGCTGAGGACGCCAAGCATGAAAAATTAACATATCTAATTATGTATAAATGAGCCTTTTCTAACAAAACTGAGTGTATAAGTGATCTTACATGTCAGGGGACAGGAAGCTATTCTCATCGATGCGCACTTCAATATTACGCTTTACTGTCTCTTTGTAGATGGGGATGTTTTTCTTAACAGCAGCCTATAATGAACAGGTATATCAACCTCTTTAAAAATGTAAAGGGTTTGTATAGTTGATACGTACGTTGATGGTGAATAGAGCTCACCTGCACCATCACTACATCTTCCTTCCTGCACCGAATTATAACCTTGGGCTCCAGCAGCTGATAAAATCCCTGCCGAGGCAAAAAGAAACAGTAATAAAATAGTTATTAATTATAAAAATAATAAATAAATAAAAAAAACTGTAATATTGGGAAACTGCTTGTATATTGATGTTTTCTATTTTAATATACTTTAAAATATAATTTATTTCTGTGGTGGCAAAGCTGATTTTTCATCAGTCATTACGCCAGTCTTCAGTGTCACATAATCCTTCAGAAATCATTCTAATATGCTGATTTATTATCAATGTTTGCAAAAGTTGTGCTGCTTAATATTTTTTGGAACCTGTGATCATTTTTTCAGGATTCTTTGATGAATAAAAAGTTTAAAAGAACAGCATTTAATTAAAATAGAAATCAGCTGACCTGTAACACCAATCCTTCCAGCAGTGTTGAGTACTCATTTGGGTTTTTGGCAATGTCGGCCAGCCGTTGTCGTGCTTCATTAAGGAGATCCTGCAAAGAATCACATGAGGAAGATGAAGGTGAGATTTCTTGCAATTCTATAAAAGTATAGACTAGGGATGTAACGATTCACTCAACTCATGATTCGATTCACGATTTTGATTTCACGATTCGATTTTCTCATGATTTTTTTACAAAATGAGATTGAAGACATTATACAGTAAATGAAAAGGTGTCGTTTAATTAGGCTATTGCTGCACGTTTCTTTGTGAAATTGAAATATAACAAAACTAAATTGAAATTTGAAAACAAATCCAAAATCAAACAAGTAAGCTAGCTACACAAATAAAAGAAATCTCAATATGAACAAACTAAGGCTTTGTCTGAGCTCTTTTCATTTAAAATTAGAAGCAACCACTGGATTTGAATCATGATCCAAAGATGAAGCATACATGCAGCATGAGTAGTTTTTAATCTAAATTAGACTGTATAATTTCGAAATTTGAAGCAAAAACAGAATGGTCTGACTTTAGTTTTGTAAAACTATACTACATAAAACATATCTGAACGAAACAGCAGACGAGCTGAATGAGATGCAGATTCACTCTCTGACAGCAGGTGGCGCTTATGAACAGCAATGATACAGTGTTTCCTGGGTTATCGCTGTAAACAAAGCAGAGCTGCGCTTATAAACACTACTTTAATATGCATTGTTCAAGGGTTAGTTCACCCAAAAATGAAAATTCTGTCATTAATTACTCACCCTCATGCCGTTCTAAACCCGTAAAACCTCCGTTCATCTTCGGAACACAAATTAAGTTTTAATGAATTCTGAGAGCTCTCTGACCCTCCCATAGACAGCAATGTAATTACCACGATCAAGGTCCAGAAACGTAGCAAGGAGATCAGTAAAATAATCCATGTGACATCAAGGGTTCAACTGTAATTTTACGAAGCTACGAGAATACTTTTTGTACGCAAAGAAAACAAAAATAACGACTTTATTCAACAATTTGTCTCCTCCGCGTCACCCTGGTGCCATTTTGGATGAATTCTGAGAGCTCTCTGACCCTCCCATAGACAGTAAGGGTACTACCACGATCAAGGTCCAGAAACGTAGCAAGGAGATCAGTAAAATAATCCATGTGACATCAGGGGTTCAACCGTCATTTTACGAAGCTACGAGAATACTTTTTGTACGCAAAGAAAACAAAAATAACGACTTTATTCATTCTTTATTATTATTCAGAATAATGTGTGACGCAGCTGACAAAGAATAGCATACATACGCTGTTTGCGTTCAGTGGATATTCTCCAAAATAGCACCAGGGTGACGTGGAGGAGATGAATAATTGAATTAAGTCATTATTTTTGTTTTCTTTGCATACAAAAAGTATTCTCGTAGCTTCGCTGTTCTCCTCAGAGATACATTCATATAAACTCCTACTCCAATTGTATCGCGATTTGTTTGGCATCTCAACCGATTTGAATCGTCACATATTTTAATTGATTTTCGACCGGCTCGCGGTTTATCGTTACATCCCTAGTATAGACTATAGAAATGTCAAAATCACATAATCATCATACCTTAACCATGTCATCACGGGCTTTGAGTACCTTCAGTCTGGCCTGGTTCATCAAATTCGACATTTGGCTGTGGATTTGAACAGAGACGTTATTAAATAATCTGAAGAAGGACACGGGTTACTCATTTAAAGAACTCAAACTCACATTTTCTTCTGTTGTTCAATCTGTTTCTCTTTCTTCTCATAGTACTCCATTATTTTCAACCTCTGAGTCTGTACCAGTCGTCCCTTTTCTATATTAAACTCTTCTTCTGCCTGCAAGCCGCAATACACATGATGATCTAAAAATGCTCTAGACAAATTCAGACCATATTCATGCACTTATGCTAATCATTGCATTTATACTTTACCTTTGCATCAATTTCTTCTGCCTTCTCATTGGCTTCCTGTTCAATAAAGGCCATCATGTGTTTGATCTGGAGAGATGCAAGGAGATCAGTGTCAATAAAAGAGCAAAACAAGGTTAAATTACAATGTAAGAGTTTCCAAGCCCCTCTAATCCTTTATTTAGATGATGTAATGAAATAAAAGGGGATGAGAGAAATTGATGGGGAAATTATACTGAAAGTGTTGCATCAGTGCTGCTGGACAACTGAAAGAAAAGAGATTTCCTCTTTTGGCTTCATAATACACAGCATTAAACACTCACAGAATATGAATTGATACAAAATCTAGGTGCATTTGTACTCCTCAAAGTGAATGGAATATAAAGAGATGTCTAGCTAGGAGTAGAAGATAATAAATAATAATAAAATAATAATAATAATGCATTTTATTTATATACGCCTTTCAAAACACTCAAGGACACCTTGCAAACAATATATAAATTCATAACAAATATAATAAACAACATAAATTCAGATTTATTAAAACATAATCCTATGATTAAAGCTGATTTTAAAAAGATTTTTAAAACGTGATTTAAAAGAAATGAGACAATTTCACATATTTGAAAAATTGTTTACAATTATCTGAATATCAGTTCCAATTATGCCAAAATAATGACACTTTGTTGTTTTTATCAGTTATTAGTTTATAAATTACATTTAAATGTACAGTATAAAATTAGTTATCCTAAACGTAAATCATCAGATTTGTGCCTGTAATGTTTCGTTATAAAAGTAATGGGACTTCTAAAGTGCACTGTATGCGTGTAATAAGCCTTATAACAGATATTTCTATACTTAGGCTACCTGATCTGAAACATAATGGTTAATTAAATAAATTCTAAACTTAGTTTATGAACTTCTGGTTTTCTTACCTGTTTCTGAACGGCGGCATCGCTGAGCGCCATGGCTGATGTTTTTAAGGCACTGATTGCGATCTGAAGAGAGATTTATCACAAGAAAGATTTAATACTAACTTTAGAACTACTAAACTGAACTATTCACTACTTTAATAACTGTATTACTAAAATCTGCAGGACGAAACTACAGTTCCGCCAAGCGTCAGCTGACAAGGATGAATGCGTCACGTGATTTTATGCGTCACGTGATTTTATGCGTCACGTGATTTTATGCGTCACAGCCAAGTTAAGGCTCCGCCCACTTTTCCATTTTTTCAGGTTTCTGAACCTCTGAACTGACTTCAAATAGAATCTAAAATGACTTGCTGAATGCACTTGGTCATTTCTTCCTGATAAAATTATTTTGTGAACAACTGTTAGAAAATATATTTAATCCTATTAAATGTCCAAGACTAAATATTATGATAAAAGGTGATTTTTTAAATGGGAAACCCTGTTGAGCCACATGCTGTCTCATAGTAGGCATACCCTACTTTTTTCTAAAGACATATACTTGTGTATGAGTTCTTACAAGTAGCATTTGATTGAAAGTGTTAGCACATTTAAAGTATTGATTAAAATCTAACTAATGCTAAATATATTTAAGTTAGAGACTGTAAAGTAGTGACTAAGAATTGGTGTTGGAGCAAAAGTTTAATGATACCAAGATAATTTCTCCTTTTCACCCAGCCTCAACATGAGCTGCTCTGAAGACTCTGTGTATCTTGCATTATACAGACTATAAAGTAGATTTTATGTGAGCTGAAACTTTTCCCTTGTTGGAGTCACTGAGAAACAGAGAGCAATGCACACCTGGTACGGATACACATACAGAAGTTGGCTGCATCAGGTGACAAAAGTCATATTAACCTGCATCAGCACTATTATTAATGAGAACTCAACATATGTCTGTGAGTGCGTAAGAGCGGCTCTCCATGAAAGAGACGTACAGCAGAGATCATTCTGAGAACATGAGAACATGAGAGTCTATCTAGCAGTCTTTGCGCTCCTGGCTGCAGTTCACGGAGCTCTTTAATGGGTAAGTTCAGATACCTTCTTTTAGGACTTATTGCCATACCAGCCTTGTTTCATGTTCAAAATGTCTAATTGTCTTTTTTTAATAGAGACCAAGTTCTCAGAATCAATGCAGAATCTGAAGACCACATTCAGATTTTGAAGGAGCTGGAAAGGGACGTGGATTCTGGGGTATCTGTTAAATCCCTGCTGACATACTTTAACTTTCGTTTGATCACGTATGTGCAATATGACATGGTAATCTCTCACTTTATATATATTATGTGATTCCATAGCTGGATTTCTGGACCCATGCCATCTCTAATGAATGACCTGTTGACATCCGTGTGCCTCACACCAGTCTGTCTGCTGTCAAGGACTTCCTCAAGAAAAACAACGTCCCTTTCACTGTCATGATCAACAATGTGCAGGTGAGTTAAATACAAAAATCTATATACAAAATAACATTATTAGCCTTTGCATAATTTGTAGAAGAATATCAACCATTGATTATAATCCTATAAATTCCAATAGTTGTGATTTTTCAGTAAAGTAATAGTAATACACAACTTTTTCTGTGTCTCAGGAGCTTTTGGTCAGAGAGAGAGAAGAAATGGTTCACAATGTAGAAATGGAACGCAAGACCAAAAGCTTCAGTTTTGCTGCTT
This sequence comes from Sinocyclocheilus anshuiensis, assembly GCF_001515605.1. Lineage (NCBI taxonomy): Eukaryota > Metazoa > Chordata > Actinopteri > Cypriniformes > Cyprinidae > Sinocyclocheilus > Sinocyclocheilus anshuiensis. The sequence continues at coordinate 185,752 of NW_015536552.1, forward strand.
ATCATGACCTGGAGACGGTACACATGTACTGACTTTTGCAAAATGCCATGCACAACCATTCTTATAACCTTAACAAAACGTCAGATTTTTTTATTACTTCTTTCAGATTTACAATTTTATGGACACCCTTGTTGCAAGTCACTCTAACCTGATCTCTAAAGTGAAGATTGGCAGCACTTATGAGAACTGTCCCATGTATGTCTTGAAGGTAAACAGATCATATTATTATAAACTCAGATTACAGACTGATATCTATGTACCACTATCTGATTTTTTGTATATTTAAAATGCATCCAGTTCAGCACTGGTGGAGAGAAAAAAAACCTGGATTGATGCTGGAATCCCTGCGAGGGAGTGGATTTCTCACGCTACTGCAGTGTGGCTTGCTGACAGGGTGAGTGAGATTGTTGAAAAATTATACAGTGTATATAAGTGTTTGTTTGAGTCTGTTTGTCATAGTATATCAGAGCTATTTTCTACTTTCGTTAAACTGTTGCAGTAAATATAAGAATGTAAGACTATATTTTTCTTTTCTGATGGGAAAGATGAAATCTACCAGCACATTTAGCGTTTGTAGTTCACTTGCCATTGCACATGAGCAACATTTATTATTTTTAGCAAGATTTTATTTATTTACTTTTTACTTGTATGTGCAGTAGCAAGATTTTTTATTTATTTAAATAAATGATTATCTTTTTTAGCAAGATCTTTTATTTTATTATATCTATTTATTTAATGTGATTTCATAATTTGTTTTATTTTATTATTATTTTAATTTTTTAATATGTATTTTATTTTATGCAAAGGGCAGCAGCAATGAACTCTGAAACTAGTTTATAGTAGCATTCATATGTCTTATCTTGACTTCAACATAAACAAAACATGACTGTTTAGTGTTTGAACATTGGCCCAATGTGCTGACAAAACAAGTACAAACTAACAAGTTGCTAAAATAGTCTAAAGAAAATTACAGATTCAGCCAAATCTGAAAGAATAAAAGCTCACACAACATAAAGCCATGCTTCTGAAATGAAGTTTTTGGCTCTATAGATTGCCACAGACTTTAAGGAAAACCGTGCCCCTGTGCCCAGTATCCTTAGTCAAATGGATATTTACTTGATGATTGTGGCCAATCCTGATGGATATGTCTCCACTCAGCGCTCTCTCAGTGTAAGCAGCCATTCACTGGTTTCCGTAAAGCACAAATAAATGTTTAGAAGCATTTTTATAAGCTTTTATAATTGCATGTATTGTAAATTAACATTACTAATTCACATTACCTCAGCCGCTTTAACGTTTCTGGCGTAATAGTCGTTCTGCGACCTCTAACCCCAAATGCCATGGTGTTGACCTCAACAGAAACTGGGATGCTGAATTTGGTGGTACATTTATATTGTCATTTTCTCTTGTTGCAACAGATCCGAATGACTTTGCTTTATTAAATGTGTCTACATTTTCTCCAGGTCCTGGAGCAAGCGATGACCCCTGCGCTGAAGACCACTGCGGTCCATCTGCTCAATCTGAGAATAAAGTGAAAAACATGGCTGGTTTCATCATGAGCCACGGCAACTTCAAATCCTTCATGACCCTCCACTCTTACATGCAGCTCTAAAGGGATCATATGATGTTGCTAAAAAGAACATTATTTTGTGTATTTGGTGTAATGAAATGTGTTTATGCGGTTTAAGGTTAAAAAAAACATTATTTTCCACATACTGTACATTATTGTTTCTCCTCTATGCCCCGCCTTTCTGAAACGCGTCGATTTTTACAAAGCTCATTGGTCTGAAAAGCGAGGTGTGCTCTGATTGGCCAGCTATCCAGTGCATTGTGATTGGCCGAATACCTCAGGTGTGTGATGGAAATGTTACGCCCCTTACCATATTGTGATGCGCTGTCCGGCCGGAGTGACGATTCAAAAACATTAAAACCCATTATAAACGAGGCATTTGTTGCATCCAGTGGGGACATAATTACGGATTATAATGACTTATACTGTCTTTTTACACGTTGCGTTGCAACGCGTAAACATAAAACCATGTCTGCATTTGTGAT
>NW_015536552.1:188312-212797 GCF_001515605.1 Sinocyclocheilus anshuiensis
GCTACTCTACACTGCTACAGCGTCACACACGGCGGGCTAGAGTGAGCGGCGGCCGGCTTGAGTGAGCAGAGGTGGGCGGGCTCGAGAACGGCGCGGCCGACGGATTCGATGAAGGAGCGTCCGGTGGGCTTGCGGCAACCACATGTGACGTCCCCGGGCTGGACTCCGCTTCGTCCACGGTGAAAGCCGATCCGGTGATCCACAGCACGAAGTTGATGTATTTCCTCAGCGACCAGCACGGATCAGCTCCAGGCATGATGAAGCAGATATCGTCCTCTTTTGGAAGGCCAAACAAAGTAGTTTCTCTTTCACAATGAAACACACAGCGCCTTCACGACATGGCGGCGGCGGCAACAACAATACTACAGGGAGAATAAAAGTTACACCTTCTTTCTTTGCGTGAACATTTGGGTGGTGTTATGCAAATCTTCCCACATCGTGACGTAGACATGTGGGGGCGTGTTAGAACGAGCCGTTTTAGGTAGGCGTGGCTGACTCTTAACTTTTATAAAGAATATCTCTTTGGATTTGAGACTTTAGTCTTTGCAACTTTACAGATATTCTTTATGCACCAAGAGCTTGTAACACTCCAAAGAGAACGGAAAAATTGAAATCGCATCATATGACCCCTTTATCCCTATGGCTTCAGTGGCACAGATGCTCCTGACCAGCCTGAACTGGTAAGCAAATCTACTCCCATAAACCTCCTTGGTCGTCTTCTGAATCTCGTTTGTTTTATGATCTCACAGTGATATTTTTTTGTGTGTTTTTTCTAGCATGATGTGGCCACACAGGCAAGCAAAGCTCTCAATTCCTGGCATGGCACCGTTTATAAAGTTGGAAGCATCTTCCACATATTGGTAAGTGGATTGTGGAAGTGGATCTATTTGAACCACTTACCAAGATGTGGTTTATCACATTTAAGTGTTTTTACATTGTGTTTTTTGATACCATAGAAGAACCGTTTGAGGTTTCACAGAGAATCAGTGAACTGGTCTGAAAAAAAAAAAAACAATTAAAAAAAAAAAAGATTTTAATAATTTAAAGAATCGTTTTCCACTATAAAGAGCCAGATTGTGTCAAAGCAGCTTTACAGTGTTAAACAGGAAAATAGCATGTCGATAATGCAAGAGGACAATAGTAAACAGATGTACTTTTGGCCAACCCAGTGACAGCTTTCGTCTATTATTTTATATTTTGAATAATGGTATCACAAAATGTTTGATTTACTGATTGTATTGAAAGGCCTGTGCTACACAGAAAATGTGTGTCATTCTTGTTTTGTAAAGGTGTTATGATATCTATATAATATCCAGGAATAAAAAGTGGTCTCAGTATTGCAAAATTCACATGTCATTTCAGAGCAAGCTAGTGGTGCAAGTGTTGACTGGACTTACCTACTTGGCATCAAATATTCCTTTGCTTTTGAGTTGCGTGACACTGGTGAATATGGATTCCTCCTGCCTGCCGACCAGATCGTTTCCACTGCAAGGGAGACGTGGTTTGCTCTCAGATACATTCTGAAATATGTTTGTGATCACCCTTACTGATAGAAATGTACTGAAGCTTCAGTAAAGTTCCCAGAGGATATACTATGAAACGTGTGTTATTTCAGATATTACGCTTCAGTGTTGTCCAAATAATAAGTTTTGACGTCTATTAGTTCCCAAATCCCACTTTTTTTTTCTTCAAATTTCTCAGATCCATTTTGTGATGGTCAGTGTTTAGGTTTACACGATAACTTTAAGGGAGTTTAAAAAAAAAAAAAAAATCATTATTTTGCGTTCTTTTGCGTTTTGCCTTGTGCAACCTCAATAATCTTTTTGGCGCATCTGAATGACTAGCTACCCATTAACTGTCTTGATGTTTTAAGCACAGTTTAAACGTAATAAAATGTCTGTGATATATTTGTGATGTCTAAATCTACAATAGACTAACAATATAACCAGTAGGCCTACTTATGTTTTGTTGATGCACCATCTGATAAATAATAACAAAATATGAATTTTTGGTAAACTATCCTTTTAATGGAAAGCAATTAGCAACTGAATTGTTGCTAACATTGTTTGAAAATGAAATGAAACATACATGCATAAAAGTAAAAATAACACTTTTAAGACCCAAGCATTTTGTTTTGACTTTCTTTGAGGGTATTCAAATGTTAATACCTCTCATAATTAATGATAGTTTTGTTTCCACCATACTCTCCAATTCTGAACCCAGTTGAGCAGTTCTTCTCCTCCTGGAGATGAAAGGTTTTTGACCATAACCACAGGAACAAACTATATAAGGAAGAAGCCTACAAATCTGATGTATTGTCACACATAAAATCTGGTGTATACTGTACTTTATTCTGCAACAAAGTGCAAGGTCAAAGCCTGAGCATTTGTGGTTCTTGCAATACTTTAAGACACAACATGATTTTTGCAAATCCAGCAACTATTTTTTTTTTCTCAAAGCCACTCATGTAACAGCCTGCTAACTTGTGAACAAACTTAAAGGCATAGTTCAGGTAAAAAAATGAACATTTTGTCATAATTTACTCACCCTCAAGTTGTTCCTAACCTGTATGAATTTCTTACTTCTGTTGAACACAAAAGAAGATATTCTGAAAAATGTTAGTAACCAAACAGTTGCTGGTAGACATTGACTTCCATAGTAATTTTTTCCATACTATGGAAGTCAGTGGAAGTTAAACTCATCCAGGTTTGGAACAACTTGAGGGTGAGTAAATGATGACAACATTTTTCATTTTTGGGTGAACAATCTCTTTAAACTTTGTCAACTTTTGAATTGTTTCCCACCTAATTTTAGAAGCCCTGAGAAATTTACAGCAGTGTTCACCTGGAAAAGATACACACTGGTTGCTTAATAGTCAGCACTGCGTCAGCACTGATATTACTGAGAACTCAACATATGTCTCTGAGCATATAAGAGTGGCTCTCCATGAAAGAGACAAACAGTAGAGATCATTACCAGAACAGGAGAACATGAGAGTCTATCTAGCAGTCTTTGCACTCCTGGCTGCAGTTCACTGCGAGGAGCTCTTTAATGGGTAAGTTCAGATATTTACCTTCTTTTATGATTTATTGCCATACCAGCCTTGTTTCTTGTTCAAAAATGGCTTGTTTCATGTTCAAAATGGGTTTTTTTTTGTTGTTGTTGTTTTTTTGGTAGAGACCAGGTTCTCAGAATCCATGTAGAATCTGAAGACTATATTCAAGCTTTGAAAGAGCTGGAAGAGGACGTGGATTCTGTGGTATGACAGTTTTATATCCGCTGACATATTTCAGTTTTCACTTGAATACCTACAATTTTAATTGCATATATATGCAATCCTGTAGCTGGATTTCTGGACTCATGGCTTCTCAACTGAACGGCCTATTGACATCCGTGTGCCTCACACCAGTCTGTCTGCTGTCAAGGACTTCCTCAAGAAAAACAACGTCCCTTTCACTGTCATGATCAACAATGTGCAGGTTTGTAAAATACAGATCAAAAACATGAACTGAAATGATAAGCCTGTGCAGAATGTATCAATCAAATCAATATCACTAGAAATGTCATGGTAAAACTGTTTAGAAATTTCCTTTTGTCCCAGAATGGAAGCTGTTAACACCGTTCCCACCAACATTGATATCTATAATGATTTTTAAAAATTTTTAAAAATCGTTCCGTACCAAAATTCCATACCACAACTATAACGATAATGGCACAGAGGAACGATATCATTGTAATCAATTTCACAGTGAACTTTAAACAGCTTTAGCGTTTAAAGTGACAGACAACAAAACTGCAGTGCCCGCTTATAATAAATGGAACATTGTTGTACGTTGTTGTCTGTGCTAATATACTTATTGTTATAGTTATCATTCTTGGTGTGAAGGGGCCTTTATGCTTGTTTTCCCCCTGTACAGAACATTTACTGCAAATAAAACTGTAACATACAAGATTTTTCTGTGTCTCAGGAACTTTTGGACGGGGAGAAAGCAGAGATGGTTAGCAATGCAAAGATGGAACGCAGCACCAAGAGTTTCAACTTTGCTGCTTATCATGACCTGGAGACTGTAAGTATGTGGACTAGAAAACCATGTGCATGATGTAAGAATTATGATATGCTTTTCTTACATGAACAAATGTCTGAATATTTTATTCACTTCAGCTTTACAGTTTTATGGACACGCTTGTTGCAAGTCACCCTAACCTGATCACTAAAGTGCACATCGGCAACTCCTATGAGAACCGTCCAATGTATGCCCTGAAGGTAAAGTCTGATACAGTACAGATTTTATGATTGTGAACACGGATTTATTTTTGAATCTATTTGCACTGATTCCAGTTCAGCACGGGTGGTGTGAGTCGACCAGCGATCTGGGTTGATGCTGGAATCCACTCCAGGGAGTGGGTTACTCAGGCTTCTGCTGTGTGGATCGCCAACCAGGTAAGATGAATGAAAAATGTCTACGTAACAAAAAAAAAAGTACATTTGTGAAATAATCGTCTTTTTTGCTTTAGATTGCTTCAAACTATGGCGTTGATCCCTCCGTGACCTCTCTCCTTGGTCAAATGGATATTTACTTGATGATTGTGACCAACCCTGATGGATATGTTTTCACTCACACAGATGTAAGTCACCTGCTGTTGAATTAACTTGCTGAAGGCGCTTTTTATTTATTTTTTGCGATTAGCACTGAGAGCACTAAAATAGATGTCCAGACTCCTGAGTACTCACACCTGTCTTTGTGACAGCCCTAGACTCTCAATGTAGTATCAATGCTAGCCAATAAAAAAATACTCATAGCTCGCAAAATGGTCAACAATTTTGTGGAGTCTTAGGTTGAGCAGGTTTTTTTTTTTTATTACAGTGACCCCCTTGCAGTGTTATTTTAGTATTATTTACATACTATTATCATTATTAAGAATTTTAATTGGCGTTTATTTTTAGATTCTTCAGTTTTCATTTTAATTTTACTTTTAGTAATTATTTTATGTGCATTTGTGATTTTATTACTTTTATTTTTTAATAAATATTACTATGTAGTTTTATTTTATTTTTATTTCCATTTTATTTTTATTTTTTAATTGTTTTCGGTTAGTACTTTTAAAAGTTCTATTTAAGTTAGATGCCAAGGCAACATTTTTCATTTTCTTAATTTCTAATTTCATATATTTATATTCAGTGTTGGGGAAAGTTACTTTTAAAAGTAATGCATTACAATATTGCGTTACTCCCTAAAAAAGTAACGAATTACGTTACTTAGTTACTTTTTATGGAAAGTAATGCGTTACATTACTTTTGCGTTACTTTTTAAATATGAGCAGGGCTTGATTGTTTTTAATATAAAAAAGTTATATTTATAGCAAATGTAAAAGCCCTTTCACACCAAAAAGTGTAATGAATAAACCTCAGGCTGAAGGAAAAGTAAATTCACGTCTGTACAGTAGAACAAAGAAGAAGAAGAAACAGTCTTCAGCAATAAAAAACAATGAAGCACAATTGTTAGTTTATCTAAAGTCATTTTTGCTTATTAGTATGGTTGAACTGGATCATCAAAGGTCAGAAGCAAAGACATTGGTTAATAGAATGGGATTAAATACTGCTGATTTCTCCCAATATGGGGACAGGAAACTTGTCAGTCAATAAATGGGAAAACAAAGTAACTGGTGTTACTTTTTTGAAAAAGTAACTCAGATATTTTCTTGTAAATTAAAAAAGTAATGCGTTACTTTACTAGTTACTTGAAAAAAAGTAATCTGATTACGTAACTCGCGTTACTTGTAATGCGTTACCCCCAACACTGTTTATATTTTAGTTGATTTCAGCTTAAATTTAATTTAACATATAATATTTTAATAGCTTTACAAAATGATTTATACTATGCTTTAAAAAACGTAAGTGATATGACAAAATTAATGGCTAACTTAAATGATTGCAATTTATAATGGCAAAATAATTAATTTTAGTATTAATTAAAAATATATATTGTTTGAAATAAATAAATATTATTTATATTTTTTATACCCAATAGAGTACTAGTAGATGTATAAACCTGAAAATAAACATTAAATTAATATTTATTTACAAGGTTTAAATACTTTAGTAAAAAGTAGGTGGGTATCAAAAAATAAAACAAATTCTGGGGTCTTTACATGCAAATTTCTATGACCTTTCACAAAATAATTATAGAATTATTGTTCCAAAAATCACTTAATGTAGTGGTCAAAAACATAAAGCAAATCTGCATCAAATGTTCTGTACTTATTGTAAAATCTGATGAGCTATTATCTTTCAGTATGTAGCTTTGAGGAGTTTAATACATTCTATGTAACAACTTTGGATTGAATATGACATGTTGACTAATGACATTTGTGCCTCTACATTCAGAACCGTATGTGGCGTAAAACTCGCTCAGTGAACTCTGGCTCCTCCTGCCGTGGCGTTGATCCCAACAGGAATTGGGATGCTGGTTTTGGTGGTATGTAGATATCATTGTTCTCTCTTGTTGCAATAGTGCACCATTTTTTCCCATATAACTGTAGACATGTTCTTCCAGGTCCTGGAGCCAGCAAGGACCCCTGTTCTGAGTCCTACCACGGGCCCTATGCCAACTCTGAGATCGAAGTGAAAAATGTTGTGGACCTCATAATGGGCCATGGCAATTTCAAATCCTTCATATCCATCCACTCTTACTCCCAACTCTTAATGTATCCCTATGGTTACACATGCACAGACATTCCTGACAAGTCTGAGCTTGTAAGTCAATTTATATATATCCATTTAAATTATTTATACTCTGGTTTGTCTTATATAATCACATTTTCAGATGTATTTCTTATTCTTATTTTTTTCTTGTTAATATTTTGTATTGTTGTTTTCATTTATTGTAGCATTCTGTTGGCACAGCTGCGATCAAAGAACTCACTTCCCTCTATAACACCATATACCAAGTCGGAAGCATCTGCAAGATTATCTGTAAGTAGACTGCATACTCTGTTTGAGTACCAAGATATGGCTTCTGACTGTTTTCTGATTGTGAATATTGGCCTGTTATATTTCAGACCAAGCAAGTGGTGGAAGCATCGATTGGACCTACAATATTGGCATCAAATATTCCTTTGCCTTTGAGTTGCGAGACACCGGCTACTACGGTTTCCTGCTGCCTGCCAACCAGATCATCCCAACTGCAGAGGAGACCTGGCTTGGTCTCAAGTACATTATGGAATATGTTCGTAATCACCCTTATTGAGAGAAATGTATTGAAGGTTCAATAAAGGTCTCAGACACTGAAGTAGTTATTTTGAATTGCTTAAATGTTGCTCAAAACATATTTTGCCATTTTATGGTGACAATATTGCCCCAACCCTTTACGAAAATTAACCATGGTTTTACCACAAATTAAACCAAAAAACCATGGTTACTATAGTTAAACCATGGTAACCACAAATGTACCATGGTTTTGCTACACTAACCATAGTTTAACCATGGTATTTGTAGTAAAACTATGGTTATACAAAATATAATCAATACGCCAAAAAAAACATGGTTACTACACTTTTACTACAATAAAACCATGGTTAATTTACCTCAGTCACAGTAGTTTAAAAAAATACATACATATATATATATATATATATATATATATAATAAATAAAATAAATAAAACGTATATATATATATTTTGTTTATAAATTGTGTTATTCTATCAAGATCGTAGTTTGGGACAAGATTAATATGTCAGAATAGGCCTTTACATATATGAATGATTTGATTAAAAAACTTAAAATTCAATTTTGAATTAATTCTAGATGTATATTTTGATATTTTTACTTGATACAAATAATAGATATTTATTTTTGGAAGAAGTAAATACATCTAAGGCTGCATCCGAAAATGAGGTGCCTTCGTGCAAAAACGCTGCCTGCAAAGTCATTGCCTCATACGGCAGCAAGTCAGCTGCCTAAATTTTCGGATGCAGCCCTTCGGATTATGTGTTTGTCTTAATTTTTCTTTGAGGTGATTTTCGAATCGGCAGATTCAGCAGTATGACGCAGTCTTCCCGCCGTCACCTTTTTTCTGTCAGCGAGTTGCAACTTCTTTGAATAAATCTGTTATCTGGCTCATCCACAAATTAAACATGGGTTTCTTAAAATAGTTAAACGTCGAACATGTCAAGTCCTGGCGAGGAAAACAAACTATCGGCCCATTTAAAAGGTTTAATTGTATAATTGGCACTAATGGATCAGGTAAATTGGTAATTAAGCTAATTTGCGTGACTATTCTTATAAAACCGTTAGCTACTGTATACTGCTAGCGCAAAATTAATCAACTTATTAGTAGATTTGCTAAATAATCTACATTATTTAGATGGTTAACGTGCTGCACACGGTTTTGAAGAAATATGTCCAATATATTTACTTAGATGGTGTCATTATCTGTCTATTGTATTTTACGTCTCTTACATTATTATTTTGTATAGATTTTGGCTAATCTAATGTCATTAAGGTTCTTGAATGGGAAAGATGGCGAAGAAATCATATGATGCGATTTCAATTTTTCCTTTCTCTTTGGAGTGTTACAAGCTCTTGGTGCATAAAGAAGATCTGTAAAGTTGCAAAGACTAAAGTCTCAAATCCAAAGAGATATTCTTTATAAAGGTTAAGAGTTAACCACACCTACCTAAAATGGCTCATTCTAACGCCCCAACATACCTACGTCGCTCTGTGGGAAGATTTGCATAACGCCGCCCAAATGTTCACGCAAAGAAAGAAGGCGTAACTTTTATTCTCACTGTAGTATTGTTGTTGCCGCCGCCGCCATGTAGTGAAGCGCTATATGCTTCGTTGTGAAAGCGAAACTACTTTGTTTGGCCTTCCAAAAGAGGACGATATCGCTTCGTCATACCTGGAGCTGATCCGTGCTGGTTGCTGAGGAAATACTTCAACTTTGCGCTGCGGATCGCCGGATCAGCTTTCACCGTGGACAAAGCCGAGTCCAGCCCGGGGTCGTCACATGTGGTTGCCGCACGCATCACAATATGGTGAGGGGTGTAACATTTCCGTCACACGCTTGAGGTATTCGGCCAATCACAACGCACTGGATAGCTGGCCAATCAGAGCACACCTCGCTTTTTCAGACAGATGAGCTTTGTAAAAATCGACGCGTTTCAGAAAGGCGGGGCATAGAGGAGAAACAATAATGTACAGTATGTGGAAAATAATGTGTTTTTTGAACCTTAAACTGCATAAACACATTTCATTACACCAAATACACAAAATAATGTTCTTTTTAGCAGCATCATATGACCCCTTTAATGGTGCCAAAACATGTCGTTTTGTGTACTTTTTAAGAGATCACCACCACAGTACATTTTTGTTTAATAGCAAAAAAACATGGTGCATGTGGATGTTTTGCATGCTAAAAATGTTTAGAAGGCATCATCAGTATTGATTAGTTTTACTGATTGTTTTTTCTCCTCTCAAGGCAAATCTAATGTAATGGATGCTCTTGGATTTGTGATGGGAGAGAGCTGTAAATCTTCGTGTCAGACACACCAGAGATCTCATCCACGGTGCCCACATTGGCAAACCCGTGTCCACCTTCGCCAGCGTGAGCATGGTATACTGTGGAGACAACAATGAAGAAATGATCTTCAGCCGACACATTTCAGGTGAGTGTGATTGAGCTCAGGCTAAAATATATGATAGAACACGTTTGATTGTTTTCTGTTGGTATGATTTTCTTTTTACTGGCGAATCGTCTGAGTATCGTGTGAACGGTAAACAGGTCACTTTGGCGAAGTACACTGGAGAGCTGGATAAGATCGGCATTGTGGATGTAAGCGAAGAATTGTTTGGTGTATCAGGTGCTTCCGTGGCCAACAAACGCTGTAGCATTTGGTTATCGGCCTTTATGATCATTTATAATGTTAATTTTTATTCTTATACTGATCATCAGGGTGCTGTGGAGTCAATTGCCATGATGAATGTCAAAGAACGAACAAAGATGTTTGAACGAATCAGCAACTCCGGAGAGTTGAGTGCCGAGTATGATGCCAAGCTGGCGACACTGCAGAAAGCCAAAGAGGACACCCAGTTCCACTTTAACAAGAAGAAAGCAGCTACAGCTGAGAAGAAACAAGTCTTCAAAGATAAGACTGAGGTATTAAATTAAAGACCTGTGAGATGTCAAAATATTTACATCCTCTTGACAATGTATTTGTCTTGATCTTGTCAGGCGGAAAAATATCAGGCGCTGGTGGACGAACTCAAAGAAAGCAAACTCCAGCTGACCCTCTTACAGCTCTTCCACAATGAGAAAAAGATAGACACGCAGTCAGAATCACTGAGGGACATGCAGGACGCCGCAGCGCAGCAGAAGAACAGCCTGGACATCTGTGAACAAACTGTGAAGGCTCAGAAGAAAGAACATGGGCGGTTGAACAGAGAACTTCAGCAGCTGGAGAAAGAGATCAGGTGAGTCACCGGCAATGCATTGACTTCCGATGTCTTTGAAACCAGAATAAATAAAATGTCGATTTAAGTTATTTTTTTAAAAGGTATACATTTATATATTTTTTGAATTATGTATGTTTATATTATTTATATAAAAAATATTTAAATGTAATTATAACATATTTCTTATATTAATCCCTTCCAGATCTCAGGAGCAGATTCTCAATCAGCAGAGGCCTCAGTACATCAAAGCTAAAGTGAACACCTCCCATCATGAGCAAAAAGTGGAGGAGGCACGCAGATCGCTTCAGAAGAACCAAAGTCAGCAGGCCAAGAAGGAGCAGGAGCTGCAGGAGCTAAGGAGCGAGGTGGCTGAGCTGGAGAGGGCCTGGAAGGCCTCTGAGAGACAGATGGAGGAGGAGGAGGCTCAAAGAGGAGCTGGAGTGCAGCTAGAGGAGAGCCAGATTAAAATTAGTCTTTTGCAAACACGGTCTCCCTGCAAAGACAACATAATTGCAGTGGAAAATAATAATCACTGAAATAAAGTAGAGTGGGACTGAATTTTATCTATTGGGGTTGTATTGAATAGAGAAAAGTGACATTACTGGTTAATATATTTTTTTTCTCACTGACAGGGCATTGATTGTTTCAGCAGAGTAGAAACTGTTTTAATTAGAAATTTTAGGGTCATAGTTGGGGCCGATTTTGAATATGTTGACTGTAAAACATTTCGATATTTTATATACATGTTACACACTATTTGTCTTGATGCAGATGGAGCGGTATAAGGAACTCAAAGAGCTGGCCCGGAAAAAGGGAGCTGTTCTAAACCAAACCGCAGAGAAGCTGCATTGGGAGGTAAAAGTGACGTAACAATGAGTGACGTATACGCGCGAGAGATCACTTCCGGCGCTTGCGTAAACTACGCCAGAGCGCGTACACACCTCACGCACCAGATGCCGTGCGCGCGCTCGAAGACATTTGGACATAGTGGTGTATTAGAGGTAAAAATTATATAAATACTGTTCGGTTTCTCGCACAAACCGATCGTTTCGTGTCTTAGGACATCAATGTGTCGTCACGAGCCGCAGGAAATTTTCATTTTTGGGTGAACTATCCCTTTAAGTGTACTCAAACTTCACTGCAGCTGGACTCAGAGTCTCAGAGCATCAGCACTGGACATTTATGAACATGAGGCGCAGATGGTGTTTGATTATTCAACACTAGACAGTGGCCTTAAGGTGAAAACATGACATTAAAACATTGTCACTCACAGCAGTCATTCTTTTGTGGGAGTGTTGTTTTTGATTTTATTATGTGTGTGTGTAGGCCCTCACTGAAGAGAGTTGGAGAAGCTCAAAGAGGGCGTCTCCTCTCTAGAGTCCATGATCATGATGTCCAGAGCTCCCAACCTGAAAGCTCTAGAAAAGATAAGAGAGGTGAAGGACAGCTTTCGGGAAGTAATGGATGGTACGGGACAAGTATATACACGTTTTTATATCGGTGTAGACTACTACTAAAATTGAAGACTGAAATTGGGTCTCTTACACTAAGGTCTGTCCTGTGACATACGGTTTGGCACAACTGTGCTCAGATTCAGATAAAAAAAAAAAGCAATTTTATCCTCACATTGTAACCACAATTCTCCCCCATTTAGCATTGGTTTTAAAATAATAATAATATATTTGGGAAGTGTGAAGATTTTGGTTTAGTGTTAATTAACAAGTAACAATTTCTGTTAACTATAATAACCCTGATTTCAGCTCAAGTTTGTTGTTGACATAACAAACACTGATCATGTTTTTGTGTTTTTACCCCTTAATAATCATTAACCCTATATGGATCAACATTTGAGACCAGCACACACACCACTAAGAAATACAGTCAGAAGTTTGAGCAAGTGAAGTCCAGATGCTTCCATCTCTTCAGCCAGTGCTTTGAACACGTGTCTGTCGTCATCGACCAGATCTACAAGAAACTCTGCAGGAACGCCAGCGCTCAGGTCATTACTTGACACTTGCTCACTTATTCGGTAATTTGTTTGTTAATTTTATTATTGTATCAGACTTTGTTTGTATGCACATGTCTTTTAGGCCATTCTCAGTGCTGAGAATCCAATTGAGCCCTACGGATGGCATCAACTATAACTGTGTAGCTCCTGGGAAACGATTCATGGCCATGGACAACCTGTCAGGAGGAGAGAAGGCCATTGCTGCTCTCGCTTTGGTCTTTGCCATTCACAGGTGAACAACCGCTTAAAGGGTTACTTCACCCAAAAATGAAAATTGGCTTGTGTTTTACTCACCCTCGAAGCATCCTAGGTGTATATGACTTTGGTCTTTCAGACGAATCCAGTCGGAGTTATATTAAAAATGGTCCTGGCTATTCCAAGCTCCATCATTGCAGTCAGCGGGTGTTGCAGTTGAACGGTCCACAAGTCGTCAAATAAAACGCGCGCATCCATAATAAAACGTCCCTCACACGGCTCCGGGGGGTGAATAAAGGCCTTCTGTAGTGAATCCATGCGTTTTTGTAAGAAAAATATCCATATTTCAAACGTAATAAACACTTTTCTCTTACTTCCGGTATCTGTCAAAAGTTTTGAGTCTAGGTGGTCTATTAGCTTTGAGGTGATTTATATGGCAGTGAACTCATTAAATATTTTTGGATATTAACCCTTTGACGCGTACAATTACAGCCTACATCTAGGCTGGTTCCTGGAGCGTACGATCACACCGGTGTGATTAGAATGTTCAGTGTGTACCCCATACCCGCTTAATTAAGGGAACGCCACAGACAGAGAGAAGGAAAAATGATGGGTTGATGGCAGATAGTGAAGGATAAAATGTTCATTGTTAAAGAAAAACCAGTTGAAAGGGTCTAAAAGATTGAATGTTGAACTGTTAAATTGAACTGCCTAAAGATGTAATCATTTAACAGGTTTGAGCTGTTTTATGTTTTTACTTTATTTTGTATTGACATTTGAATGTTTAAGAGGTTGTTGTGTGATGCAACTTTAAAAGTGTTTTATGTGTTATTGTTAAATGCCAGTTTGCATTTGTTCAATGTGGAAAGTAATTTTAAAACATTTTTATTGTTTGCATTTGTGAAGAGTTTTGTCATTCTTTATTAGTAGTTGTGCAAACTGTACACTTTGACCTGTCTCTCTGTCACAAGGGTGGGGTTTCAGCAAAACATCCGCCTCTGTTATTCTATTCTCTCTTTGTCCCTGCTTCTCTTCTCATCTCCTCAAATATAAAGCTTTGCTTTCCTTAGCAACTCCAATGGCATCTTACACAGTGGTCATTGTCCCTCTCAGGAGCAGTCCTAACAGTCTGGATGCATTGCAGTTCTTCCTCTGGGTTAGTTTGCTTTTTCTTGTATATTTTCTTAGTTGTAATGTTTTTTCTATGTATGCTTTTAGATGAAGTGATTCAAATATACTGTAACTGAAGTGACTATAGTATTATTAGATGAACTAAATGCATTCACATTGTTTAGAATCGGTGACAAGCATACATTCAGTCATGTAATGTATGTACTGCAGTTTTTATGGTATATTAAGTTGGTAATCTGTCATTTTAAAACTAGATGTAAATTTGTATCAGTATTTCTTTCAAACCAACAATCCTCATATTCACAGATGTCAACTATCACAGTTCATCATGACATTCCTGTCCAGCTCTGAGGGGAATATTCAAAGTTCACAGCTACTTAACACACACATTGTGATCTATTTTTATTTTGTTTACTCTGCACAAAGCAATTGTGAGAACTTTTTTTTGTTTTTGTTTTTTTGAAGCAACTATGGAAACAAACACTAATATTGTCGCTGACAATCATGCAAAAATACAACTCCAAATGGATTTTTTTGTAACATTTTAAAATGTAAGAGCATGCGTTTTATTCGCAGGTGAAGAAGATGAAGGACTTGGAGAGGGAAAAGGACTTTTTGTGGATTGGATTGCAGGCTTTAGAGCAGGTGCGAGAGAAGTTATGCTCCAACCTAGAAGACAACATGGAAGTGCAAGACCAATTCAAGAAAGGAGATATGAGAAAAGTGAGTTTTTTGTTTTTTTTGTATCAACATGTTTATGCCTCCTTGTGTTTAATATATTTTCTATTCATCAGGTGTTTCCAGACCCCCCCACCCTACTGTTGGCTCAGATTCACAGAGTGAACAGGACCTTGAGGAATCTACTGTGTGACTCCAGGAATCCCACTGATCCTGCAATAGAAGGTCATTCTTTTAACAATGTGCATCAAATTCCTGTAAAATCATTTAGTTAACTCTTCATTGTCACTTTTATGTGCCAGAACTATTGAGTTCAATGTATTGAAAGCAGTTTACCTTTTTGTTAGGTACTGAAGGACACCAGCCCTCTCCTACCTGTTCAGAAGAAAGTGCTTGTTTTTGATCAGCTGTTTGTTTTGAAGTTCTGTACTGCATTTTCCTGTATTTTGTGCTTGCAGAATGTATTCGGAGTGGATTGAAGTCATTTTCTGTGCGAAAAATTGCCTACTTGATTAGATTTCCATAACATATGGCATACAACTCGCACACTGCTTTGAATGTTTTATTCAAGAATTCAATGCACTCGACTCAACCTTCCATTTCCATTGACCTTCCAGGAATGAATGTACTGAAGGTATATTAACTGCCGTCTGCCATTTAGTTTCTGATACTATTGGATTAAAAATGCAAAACACTTATTTTTGCAATGATAACTTGATACATGCAATGAAATGAGATCATGTGACAACACTAGCATTTTTTCTTTTTATACTTCACATACACTGGCTGCCAAAAGTTTGCAGTAATATTTTAGGTTAATTTTAAAAGGCTTAAAATAAAGGAATTAATAACGTTCACAAGGGTGTACTGAATTCATCAAAAGTGACCGCAAAGACCAATAATTCCAATAAATGCTGTTCTTAAGAAATTTGTTCATTTAAATAATCCTGAAAAAATATATCACGGTTTCCACAAAATATTAAGCAGTAAAAACTGTTTCCAACATTGACAATGATAAGAAAC
Organism: Sinocyclocheilus anshuiensis; assembly: GCF_001515605.1. Lineage (NCBI taxonomy): Eukaryota > Metazoa > Chordata > Actinopteri > Cypriniformes > Cyprinidae > Sinocyclocheilus > Sinocyclocheilus anshuiensis. Next base: position 203,803 of record NW_015536552.1, read on the forward strand.
ATTATTAATATTCGAGCACCACCAGTAATAATAAAGTACCAAATCAGCATATAAGAATGAATTCTGAACGATCATGTGACACTAGAGACTGGAGTAATGGCTGCTAAAAATTCAGCTTTGCCATCACAGGAATAAAATTACATTTTAAAATAGAAAAGTGATTTTAAATTGTAATATTTCACAATGATTTCTGTATGATTACTTTTGATTACACTAATGCAGCCTCGAATTAAAAATTTTAATTCTAAACTTTTGGTCAGTATATATACAGTATATTTTACCATTTTTGTATGTATTAATACATATTTAAATCGGTAGGTTTTTTTTTCATGTGTGGAATTGAGCAAAAAAAAAAAATAATGTAAAAAGTATTAAAGTCGAAAGCTATCAGTGAAAGTAGTAGTACAGAACTTTTTTTGTTTAGAGTCTTTATATGCGTAGAACGAACATTTCACAGTACAGTGTCAAGCGAGCTGAACTAATCTACATTAATTGGGTTCGCGCTCACATATTAGATACTGTTCTATTGCTCATTCAGCAGTTATTACATATCGAGTTATCCAAGTGAACAGCGATTATCATGGGAAAACGAAGTTCTCGCAGCGCTCAGGTGTATAACTTCCATCAAAGTACACCCCCCAACATCCAGCACTGACGCGGAGTACCACCGTCAGTTCGTTAATGCTGGTGAGGGAAATGAGAGAAAGAGAAAGAAGATGAGGAAGGAGAGTTTTGAGAAGCAGGTGGAGGACCAGGCCACATTCAGTGGTCTTGAAGTCCTCTCTCCTGCAAATCAGCAGCAGGTTCAAACCCCTCCATCCGAAGTCCACCGAAGTCCTGTCAGTCCAGCTTCAACTGACAACAACGAAGTGGACATGACAGTTGATGGTGCTTTTACTGCCATAACCCCAAACATTTACATACACTGCTGTCAGTGTTTGAAATTTCATGTCAACTACAATTATTTTTCTTTTAACAGACTACATTTTGAGCCAGTATTAGGTCGGTAGATTGCTCGGTGAGTGAAGATACACCGCTGTCTATGAAGGGAGACGCTTGGAGGATGGCTTTAGGGTATCATTATTATTTTCCTTACTATATTTAGCTTGCAAATTGTTAAATTTCCCTTATACATAAATACTAATCGTTTTATTATAATAATAATACTAATAATAATCATCTCACTCCAGTTATTTTGTCATTATGTCCATTATTTTGACCTAGTGTACTTGACATGTTTGAAATGTGATTGTGATTATGTTTTGTTCATCAGGTGACAGTGAAATTAGCCAGAAAGCCAAAGACAATGGAATACATCCACATTGTAAGTAGATACATCAACATTCAGTTTTAAATGTAAAACATGTAAACAGTTTGTCCAGGACTGGACTAAATCTTGTTTGGGAAAGCACCTCCATCTAACCATGATCTTTTAAATGATCTTTCTTCTAGCCTGGTCATTCCGCACCCCTTCCCTTAGAGGTCGGCTTGTTACTTCTTGCTAATAAGGGTCCCGACGTTCCAGAGATCATTCATCTGCTGGACTGGCAGGACCAGCTTGACCACTACATTATGGTCCTGGAACGTCCCTCACCCTGTGAAGATCTGGTGGACTTTTTGGAGCATCATGGAAAAACTCTCAGTAAGGACATGGCACAGTTTGTCATGCTGCAGGCAACACGCGCCGCTCAAATGAGCAGATGCAGGACCAAACTACTGCACCAGAACATGAGAGAAGCACTGATGGTAAATCAATCAAATCTACAGCTCTGTGCATCAAGAACTCTACAGGATTTTCACCTAAATATGGGTTTCCATAATAAGGACTTTATTAAGGGAAATTAGAATGATGTGTCATAAGTAAAAATTCACACCATCACACATTATATCCAAATCCAATTGAAGTTTGATTAAGACTGTGAACTGATTCTTTCCCCCAATTTTTTAACGCAGATGAAACCAAGTGGACAATTGTTACCACCAGCCGGAGGAGAAAAAGGAATTCACACAGTGCTCAGGTGTACAACCTCTATGAAAGTACATCTTCAACATCTAGCAGCAGCGCAGCAGAGTACCTTTAGTCCACTAGTGATGATGAGGAAGATGAGGGGCCGGAAAGAAAGAAGAAGAGGACGGATAGTGTTGAGGAGGAGTCCTCTTTGTATTTCTTTGACCGGAAAGGCAGCCCAGGTCAAGGTCAGGCTCAGCAGGTGCAGGAGCAGGCTGATGTCCCGTTATACAGAAGTCCCGTTATAAAGGTAAATCAAATACCCTTGTTGAGAATAAGCCTAACCCTAATCAAAAATGCCCCTAACTGAAGAATCATTTGATATTTCCCGCTTTAGAGCAAAGTCTTCTGCAGGACATTAACTGTCCTGTAGCAGATGGTGGTCGTCAGGAGCCTCCTTCTAGTCAACCTGAAAATCAGCAGAACATTTTGAGCCGGTATAAAGTTGGCCGAATGCTCTGTGAAGGAGGATTCGGCACCGTCTATGAAGGGAAGCACTTGGAGAACGGCCTTGAGGTATTGTGATTTTACAGCGTATATTTAGCTAGCAAATTGCTTTATCTCACTCTGTCCATTTCAAGTCCTCTTGGTTTATTTTATGTCCACTATTTAGTGAACTTGACATGTTTAAAATGAAATTGTAACCCTTTTTTTCTTGTTGGAACAGGTGGCAATAAAATTTGCCAGGAAGACGAGGAACATGGTTTGCATCAACATTGTAAGTAGTAACAGTTTCACAGTTTAAACAATTTGTCCAAGACTGGACTGAATCCATATTTAGTATAACTCTTCCATCTAACAATTCTAAAAATGATCTTTCATCTAGCCTGGTTATCCTACACCTCTTCCATTGGAGGTCGGCCTGTTACTTCTGGTTAATAAAGATCCTAAAGTACCTCAGATCATCGAGCTGCTGGATTGGCAGGACCAGCCTGACTGATACATCATGGTCCTGGAACGTCCCTCACCTTGTGAAGATCTGTTTGATTATGTTGAGCGATGTGGTGGCACCCTCAGTGAGGATGTAGCGCGGCTGGTCATGTGGCAGGCAACATACGCCGCATACATGTGCTATCAGCATGGAGTGTTTCACATCAAGCTGGACAACCTCTTGATCAGTCCCAAAACCCTTGAAGTCAAGCTGATCGACTTCGGTTGTGGGGATCTGCTGAGGGAAACTGGTTATGACATCTTCTGGGGTATGTATTATTCATCAAATGTGAAGTTTAGGATTCTAGTGACGACTTGAAGCATATTCCACTGTACTGTAGCTCGCTTATCAAATAAAATGTCTTTCCTTCAGGCATAGCGGAGTATTTCCCCCCTGAGTATGACATGGAGGGCAGGTACCACAGGAAACCTGCTACTGTATGGTCACTGGGAGTGCTCCTGTTCGTAATGGTGTGTGGACGCTATCCCAAAAATAAGGACTTGCTGGAGATAGGTTGGGGCAAATGGTTTGAGCCTGGCTTGTCAGACGGTAACATGGCATTCATCAGAACAAAAAAGACCAATTGTAATTCTAAATCATACAAAACATCTAAAAAAAGTAACATCTGAGCCAAGTGTTGGACTTTTCCCAGAATTTCTGAACTTATAATTTAGAACAGTCAAATCTTTTCATTTTATTTCAAAGACAGCAGGTGCAAAATTAAAGATTAAAGATTATAACCTGACTCTCCCATCTCCCCCTTCCTGCAGATTGCTGCCATCTGATTCGGTACAATCTTCCTTCAGCTGACGTCAGTGGCCATCCCTCCACACCTTAGCATTGTTTGGAGCTGGCAAGCCTTGGTAGCACCTAGACAGTCCAAAAAACACCCTGTCACCTGTCATCGTGGTCCCAGAATTTCCTCTCATGGCCGCCCAAGAGGGCGATGCATGTGAAAGCTGTTCCTGCCACAGCCAGCCTAGAGATTCCTGTCTCGGCCTCTCCATTCCTCAGCTTAGCATCTGACAGACTGACATCAGTGGCCTTTACAAGCCTTAGCATCTTGCAAAGCTCCCAAGCCTTGGTAGTCTGGCGCCTTGGCTTGAGGCAGTATCATAACAGCATACTTTAACAATGCAGTTATTGTACAGTTGGTTCAATAGTTTATATCAGGGGTGCCCAAACTCGGTCCTGGAGGGCCGGTGTCCTGAAGAGTTTAGCTCCAGCCCCAATTAAACATACCTGAAGCAGCTAATCAAGCTCTTACTAGGCATACTAGAAACTTAAAGGCAGGTGTGTTGAGGCAAGTTGGAGCTAAACTCTGCAGGACACCGGCCCTCCAGGACCGAGTTTGGGCACCCCTGGTTTATATAAATAATATGGTTATATATATATAATCGATACATAAAAAACAATTGTGCCATGATTACAAGTGATTTTTATATATCACAACAACATAGTTTAAAAGCATAGTTTATTTATATTATATCACTACAGCATACAGTATTTATTTATATAACATTACGGCATACAGTAGTTTACAGCATAGTTTAACAATGTACAATTTGTACCATTTAAAATAATATCACTCAGAAATATGGCACAATTCATGTATTTATTTGATGGATTGTATTTAATGTGTTGAATAAAATTGAAAATTGTTGCGTGAGAGGTTGTCATAGTTCATATAATGTTCCGGATTTATCAGATGAAATATGTAATATATATTAAATGTAATATAATTTAAATAAGTGAGGAAATTTGATTTTATTTTTTTTTGTGTGTAATTTACTTAGTCCTCTTAGTGGGCTTGGCCACCCAGTGGAACGTAAGAGACTCAAAAATACACAATAGTAAGTGTTCCATTCATAAATGTAATTTTATGTTCTTTTTATACGATATTTTTGAGTGTGTCAAGTTTAATATAATTTATTTAAATGCTTTTGTGACTGGCTTATTGGCTCGAGGCTTTTATTTTGAAGAGTAGTTGCATTGTGTTCGTCTTGGCGCTAGTTGAAGCGTCGGTTACAGTGTACAGTGCGCGTTCAGATTCAGAATGAAATCAGACTGATTGTAGGAGAATCATGTTGAGGAGAGCGAGCAGCGGGAAGAGCAGCTCGGTGGGGTTTGATGAATTCGGTTTTGCTCTCAGCAAGAAAAGAGACAGGAAACTCCAACACAGATGTCACGACTACAGGTAGATGTTTACTAATATACTAATACTAAGAGTAGTTTAGAATTCAGTTCGTTTTCATAACTCGAGATATAATACTTCGTAAATAAGTTGACATGAATGAACGCTGTAAGTTATGTTGTGATGCGCACTTGGCAAGTAACATGTTAGCTGTGTTTCCCTCAGTTATCCTCAGCCTAATCCAGTTAAAGTGAAGGAACTGTGTGAATTCCTCAGTTACTGGAATGGAGCCAGTTTTATCTGCAGAAATCAGGTGTGTGCATGTTTCTCTATATAGCTCTGTGTTACATTTGCCAATGGTTGAGCACCATTCAGAATTGCGAATCCATTTAAATTCACAGAAATGTATATATCAGTTATAAGCAGTGTTGGGGAAAGTTACTTTTAAAAGTAATGCATTAAAGCTGTTCCTGCCACAGCCAGCCTAGAGATTCCTGTCTCGGCCTCTCCATTCCTCAGCTTAGCATCTGACAGACTGACATCAGTGGCCTTTACAAGCCTTAGCATCTTGCAAAGCTCCCAAGCCTTGGTAGTCTGGCGCCTTGGCTTGAGGCAGTATCATAACAGCATACTTTAACAATGCAGTTATTGTACAGTTGGTTCAATAGTTTATATCAGGGGTGCCCAAACTCGGTCCTGGAGGGCCGGTGTCCTGCAGAGTTTAGCTCCAACCCCAATTAAACACACCTCTGAGTTTGCATTTCACTGTTTTAATTCATTTTGATGAATACTAAATCTGTTTTTTGTGAATGGGATGAATTAATTCACATTTAGTCTAGAACTACAGTAACATCATGTTCACACAGCGCACACAACTCCTCTGCACTTCTGATTTCTCCCAATATGGGGACAGGAGACTTGTCAGTCAATAAATGGGAAAACAAAGTAACTGGTGTTACTTTTTTGAAAAAGTAACTCAGATATTTTCTTGTAAATTAAAAAAGTAATGCATTACTTTACTAGTTACTTGAAAAAAGTAATCTGATTACGTAACTCGCGTTACTTGTAATGCGTTACCCCCAACACTGGTTATAAGTGTAATCTTTAATCGCTTGTTTTTAGAGAAATGCATCTATTATATTCTTCATAGAAGAATTAATGATTTATAGCAAAACTTGTGTTGGGCAAACTACATTCTTCTGTTGAATTTATTAAATGAACTTCCTGTCATTCTAAACCCAGTTTCAACACATCAAAAAATCAGAGACAAATTTTAAATTATGACTTTTGCCCCACACTGCATTTAAAATGGTTTACATAATATTTTAATGCATTTAGTAATTTTTATGTTTCATTTTTCTCAATTTCAGATCGAGAAGTTTATTCGTATCGGTATTCCTCCAGCAATACGTGGACGAGTTTGGAAATGCCTCCTAAATATCGACAGTATCAGAGCTGCCAGCTCTTTTGATTATGAGGTGCAACCCCGTCAAAATATATTTTTATTATTATGCAAACTTGAAGTGTGATGCTTTGAAAGACATTTGCCTTGTTTTTGACCCATTTTGATTGTTTACTTCAGGCTTGTCAGGCTGAGATCCGTAAACCTCTGGTTGATCTTGGAGTGAGTGAGTACAGTATCATCCCTACTATAGACTCTCTAGTGGACACAGAGAATGAGATCAGCAGCGGACAGGCTTCGGATCTCCTCAGCGCTGACCTAACGCTCTTCAAACAGATCGCCCTCGACCTGCGTGAGTTGTGCCTTTGGATGACCACTGAAATTACATGATGTTTTCCATACATTCGTTTGAACTATTTTGTTTACATTAATTTGAATATTTTTATATGAATTAATTAAAAGAATGCTATAACTTAGGAATAATAAGTTTGAAATAATATTTAATAATGTTTTTGAGTCTTTTAGGTTCACCACCACTGCATTTATTTGATAAAAAATACAGTAAAATCAGTAATATTGTGACTTAATATTGAAATTTAAAATAACTGTAAAATAAATTCTATTTTAATATATTTTAAAGTGTAATTTATTCCTCTGATGGCAAAGCTGAATTTTCAGCAGCCATTACTCCAGTCTTCAGTCACATAAAATCATTCTAAAATGCTCATTTAGTGCTCCATTATTATTACATTTTGGTACTCCGTTATTAATAATGAGTTTTGTTGTTATCAATTTAAAAAAGCAGTTTTTGCTTATTACCATTCTTTCTTTTTTTTTTAGGATTTTTTGATAAAAAGAAGGTACAGAAATACTATATAGATAGTATATATACAGTCAAACCAAAATTTATTCAGACACCTTCAACATTTCACACGTTATCAGTTTATTCGCTATAGTTTAGAAAATGGTAATAAAATATGACAAGAACTCAGCGTTAAACTGTGTCAGAACAAATTCATCTTGATAATGTCAGATAACACTTAAGCAAAACATTTGAATAATTTTTGGTCCCAAATATTTATCAATTTTACTGGTAGTCCACTGTATGAAGAATTTTTGGGTATAATATGTCACGGTTTACTTTATTTTTGCTATCCTCACTTACATAAATGAACTTTAGTGTCCTACTCCCTCCCCCTAGTAAAAAAAAAAAAAAAAATGAAAAATTATATCTGGTGTCTGAATAATTTTTGGTTTTAGCACACTAAAAATAAATCAATCACCTCTACTCCCATATAAAAAACACTATTTATTTAAATGACATTGAGAATAAAATTAAAAGTTAATACAATATGGAAATTAGCTGTTTCAACAAAGCAGCATTAAAATAAAAAAGGTTGTCCGTAAAGGTCTGGCTCAGTTAACATGTTTTGTATGACCATCATCCAACATTCTCCACAATGAGCCGGGGCTCCAAAAGAGAATCCCAGCGCTCTGTCAGCTGCAGGAAAGACATCAAAGAAAGGCTTGTTTTAGCCTACCACAGCATACACTTGTACAAAGAACTGCCCTTATTCACTTCAACAATTATACGGGATAATCAGAAAGCAACATTTGTGTGGGATTGGGGGATGGGGTTATAATCCAAACTACAAAAGAGGGTTTAGAGCTCGCAACAGCACTGTCAGGACACTGCATGTGTTAAACATGGAGTATGCACATTTATATCCCTTTGAAACGTGTGTGTCAAATGCACTTCCCCAGCAAGCGTTGTAATTATGATCCATAATCTGAATTTAAAATACAACATGAGTCTGAGAAATACTTAGTCATGGTGCTAATTAGTCACAAACACTCTTCTTACTACAAGCAATTTTTATCCATACGACTACCACTGCTGATATCTAAAACATCTCCCTACCAATATATGTAATGGCAAAATGTAATTTTGTAAGTGTATGCGTGTTATATAACTCATATTATACACATATTCACTTAACGACAACAAGTACATTGGCCTTTGTTTAGTAGGACCCCTGAGCAGCTCATATGAATTTCCAATCCATAGTAAAACCGTTTTAATAAGTAGATAGATCTGTCTCTGAATTCTGATTGGTCAATTCAATGTTACAGCCATTCTAAAATCCATGTGATGTGGTGGGTGTGAACTTGACGTGGTTATTATGTAATATTTAAAGGAATATTTCAACCAAAAATGAAAATTTGACACGACACCAGTCCATCAGCAAAAAAAAAAGCTGTTTGTATTTAACAAAACAATTAACTCATTTTAAACTCTTGCTTCTGGCCATAATCTATAATGACACTTCCTCCAGTAAAAAAAAAAAAAAAAAATGAAAAATTATATCTGGTGTCTGAATAATTTTTGGTTTTACTGTATGCAGTACATTTTGGCAAGTAATTTATAAAATGTTAATAATTAAAATGTTTGTACAGTGGGTACGGAAAGTATTCAGACCCCCTTCAATTTTTCACTCTTTGTTATATTGCAGCCATTTG
>NW_015536552.1:212926-216826 GCF_001515605.1 Sinocyclocheilus anshuiensis
TACATTAATGAGGAAAAAAAATTAACTTAAATGATTTTAGCAAATGGCTGCAATATAACAAAGAGTGAAAAATTTAAGGGGGTCTGAATACTTTCCGTACCCACTGTATATATTTTTTATGTTTTTGTTTTTCTGCTAAAAACTGGTTGACTGCCTCATGTTTGAAAGAATGGGACTTTCAGGAGGAAGCAGTAATTTGGAACAGATGGCAGTTTTTGTTTGAACTTGGCCAATATTCTGAAAACCACATGGGGGCGCTGCATAAACACTTTCCCTTTACACTTAACACATGTACTGTACATTAATGCATATGGCCAACACTTTCACCCATAATGCACCAAGGCGTTGGGAATCAAATCTATATCGTTGGTGTTGCTGGCACCATGCTCTACACTTTGAGCTACAAAAGCCTGAAATACTTCTGTACAGACAACTTCATGTTATTACTAACCTCAACATTTGCCTTTTTGTGTGTGATTTTTTTAGAACGTTTTGTATATATAGTTTGAAATGTTTTGGCAGTTTGGTTGATAGTTCCTTATTTGTCTATATAGGAAGGTCGTTTCCCACCCATCGCACTCTGATGGGGGACCGTCCGGAGGCTATTGAGGGCCAGGCCAAACTTTTCAGAGTTCTTACCGCATTTGCCCGATATAATCCCCAGATTGGATATGTACAAGGTAATGAACTGCCTGTACTTCCACAAATGAGGTCACTGGCATTACTGAAATCTTGAACTTTGCGCCTGTGCTTTTACTGGTCCTGTCAAACATTTTTAAGTTCAGTAAATACTGAGGTTTGGCCTCAAGAGGGCAGTCAAGTGCCATCTTGTTGTTATTGCATGTCATGGTCAGAATTTTGTTTTCTTTTTTTCTGTGGAGCTAATTTAGTTAGTTTGCCCTTGACATTCTGGCTATAATGGGACTATGTGATGCCTCAAGGTTTGTTTTTCTGCTCAGGGATGTCCTATATAGCTGCTGTGCTCCTGATGATCCTGTCTGAGGAAGAGGCTTTCTGGGCTCTGGTTGCTCTGTTAGAGAAGCCCAAGTATCTCTCAGAGCTCTTTGATTCTCTGTGAAGAAGTAAGACATTCGGCTGTGCATAAAATAGATAAATAAACACATATTTTACAAAAGTTTACTCAAGTTACACTGAAAACATCTGTTGACAGAGCTGTTGAAAGATTTTGGAAATATAACACACATCAGCCAAGTTAATATATGTTTTTTGCAAATGACAGTAATTGAAATTAAGCTACACATTGGTTGGTTAATCAACTTTTTATCTATTTTAATAATTTATTTTATTTTCAGGATTCAGCATCAAGCTTTGATTTTTCACCAGCTTCTGAAGCACAGGAAACCTCTGCTCTTCCAGCACTTGGTGAGAATTATGGTCTAAATTTTTCTCAATGAAAAACAAATCTCCCTCAATAAATAAAAAAATAAATAAAATGTAAAATTAAAAATCACTCTAAAAATGCTAATGAATATATTATTACATATTATTTATTGATATTTTTTCTGTCTATGAAATACAGATGAAATTAAGCTCTGAAATTTGCCTCTGTTAAAAATTATATATATACATACTGTACATACATATATATGTGTATATACACGCACACAGAGCTGGGTAGTAACTGATTACATGTAATCTGGATTACGTAATCAGGTTCCAAAAATCAAGTACTGACATGAAATATTTACTTGAAATATTTCTGAGGAATAGTTCTATAATTTAACAACACATTCGCATGTTTATGTCGATGTCGCTTAATGGTCACAATGAAATAAAACAAATATGTTTATATGTAAACAAATACAATATTTCTATTTTTAGTGTTAATGTGTAAATTATTTAACATTTTTATGATTTAATTAATTATTAGCTTTTTTATCAACTCACAAACACACTCCAGTTTGGGAAACTCTAATTTAATGTAATGTTTAATGCATTTTATGTTGATATCAAAAAATATAATATATATTTCTTTCTCTTTATTTATATCAAAATGGTATTTTTAATGGTAAGTTTAAAACAAGTTAGTTAAAAAGTATTTTAAAAGTAATCTAAAACAGTCAGAATACATTGCCTAAAATGAGTAACCTAGATTACATTACTAACTACAGTTTTCATAATGTGATCAGTAATGGATTACACACACACATACTGTGTATGTATATATATATATATGTATATAAAGTCAATTAAATGTCCCATTATCAGTTATATTAATCAATTAAATATGACTTTTTTGCTTTAATGACAGCAGCTCTTGGTTGTCCTCTCACATCTAAAACAGGATTAGCATCCCAACAAACTTTCATAACAGCAGAACCATCTCTTTCCTTTGCACTTCCTCTGAAGACCTACTAAACTAAGTAAAACCATGCTGCATTACACAGTTTTTGTAGATCACAGCTTTTCTCCTGAGAAGCCTCTCACATTTAACGCCCTCATAGGTTTGTCACTGTGTCATATAGACCTTTTCCTGAGGGCATTCAAATGAGCTCTTCCGGTTGTTTTTTTTTTTTTATAGTGGTGGCTATCCGCCCCCTCGGAGCATTTGTGCAGCTTGGAGAACTCTTAAGGGATCTCCTTCCCGTTGTGTGTTGACTCAGTGCAGCTGTCTGAAAAGCTGAGCTATTAGACCACAGCATAGGAGAAAAGATGTCGCCGTTAACTCACAAAAAGGGCAAAGTGCAGCGACATACCTAAAACTTAATGGAATGGACGTTCTAATTAAAAATATGTTATTTAATCACCCTCATGATGTAACAAACCTAAATGGCTTTCTTTCTAGTGTGGAACACAAAAAGGGAGAAGTTTAGCAAAATATGCCAGTCGCTCTTTTCCATTAAATTACAATGTGAGACAGGTGCTTTCAAGCTTCAAAAAGATTTATTTATTTTTGTTTGTGTGTGTGAAATATGACCTGTCCATACAAATGTGGCATGAATGTCAGATGTTGACAGGAGTGTGTTGTTGTCTCTCTGCTGTTAGGAGACTCTTGGGGTGTCTTCTCTGCATTTCATCATGCAGTGGTTTCTCACTCTCTTCACCTCGCTGCCATGCTGGGATTCAGTATTGGCCATTTGGGATCTTATCATGCTGCATGGTATTACACCCCTTTATCCTGTTTGCTCTAGAATAATAACACATCTAGTGTCACGCTGCCATGTTTGTAGATCAAAGGTGAAATGTCATTTCTGCACCTTAAGCGTCACTAAACAGAATAGAAAATTATTGTATTCAAACAGGTTTCCTGAACCTAATCTGATCAGTTCTTTACGTTCTTTACAGGTCTGCAGGCTGTATTTCGCACCGGCCTCACCATCATCCGGCTGATCGAGTCTCGTAACATGAACATGAGTGAGGAGGCCACAGTACTGCCCGTTCTGCTGCGAGTGCCTGTGGATGTGTGAGTGCACTGAAGTACAGGATAAAAATGGATATTCATTTTGAGATGTGCTAAAAATCACATTTAAAGTGGTCATATGATGCGATTTCAAGTTTTCTTTTCTCTTTGGAGTGTTACAAGCTGTTTGTGAATAGATAAGATCCCTAAAGTTGCAAAGACTAAAGTCTCAAACCCCAAAAAAAACTGGTCCACGCCCTCCTAAAACGTTTCATTTAAACAAGCCCCCACATGTCTACGTCACTGTGTGGGAAGATTTGCATAACGCCGCCCAAATGTTCATGCAAAGAAAGAAGGCCTAACTTTGATTCTCGCTGTTGCCGCCGCCACCATGTCATGGAGACGCTGTGTGTTTCGTTGTGAAAGCGAAACTACTTTATTAGTTGTGTCCTCTTTTGGAAGACCAAACAATCAGTGGTTAAGTTGTATTTACAACACTGTTCCAGAACAGTTTAACCCATATATTCGTGTGTGTGCAA
>NW_015536552.1:217302-217499 GCF_001515605.1 Sinocyclocheilus anshuiensis
AATCCATAATTATGTCCCCACTGGATGCAACAAATGCCTCATTTGTAATGGGTTTTATTGGTTTTGTCTTGTAGCGCCGGGACACGGCATCACTGTATGGTAAGGGCCGTAACATTTCCGTCACACGGTTGAGGTATTCGGCCAATCACAATGCACTGGATAGCTGGCCAATCAGCGTACACCTCGCTTTTCAGACC
>NW_015536552.1:217994-257004 GCF_001515605.1 Sinocyclocheilus anshuiensis
TTTGCAACTTCAGGGATCTTATCTATGCACAATCAGCTTGTAACACTCCAAAGAGAAAGGAAAACTTGAAATCGCAGCATATGACCTCTTTAAACCGCATAAACACATTTCATTACCCCAAATACACAAAAGAATGTTATTTTTTAGCAACGTCATATGACCCCTTTAAGACTTTTATTAAATTGCACTAAATCGAGTTTTGCATGCTTAAATCAAGCAAAAAATGTTATGTACAGTATAAAAATTAAGAATCAATTAAAACTTTTAAAACATATGCAAGTATGATAGATAAATAAATAAATAAGCCCCAATTTGATCTGCTTTTAAAACCGATATTATACAAATATTTTAACTGCTATTTCTTTTCCCAAAATGGGCACCAATATATCAAGTGAAGCCAAGCATATTCATTTTAATGTCTCCCTCATCATAACAGTGGAAGAAACAAGACCTGGTCTAGCAGTTCTAGGAATTATATGTTACGTTTATAAAAAGTAACACTTGTTTACTGAGGTGTAAAAAAAAAAAGCAATTAGGTTTCATGATGACGTACACTTCAGACAGAAATCGGTGGCACTCATTTCATACTCTGTCTGGATATGTTTATTTGATGATGTCACAGTCACCATGGCAATGTGGCCATGAGTACCGCTTTCATTAGTACAGCAGAGCTCAAAGACATGAAGCCAGGCCATATTGTTGAGCTGTTAAGTTGTTTCTATGGCCGCCGTTTATTCAGTAGTGTGTGTTGTCTTGGCAACAGGGTCATGCCAATCCAAAGAATCCTTTGTCATGTGATCCGGAATTCTTTTATATGCATGTGTGCAAATAAAACTCACCTTTCTGAATAGATCTTCGATTAACATTTAAAAACGATATTTGTTGTGGCTTGGTGAAAAAACATCCATGCCCATGTGAAGCCCATGCACTTTGTTAGCCACTTTACAGGATTATAAGTGCAAATGAAGCCATTTGCCAGTTTCAAAGGGGATATTTGGTATTGACATGTAGATGGCAGTCAGCACAAAGCTCCTACACATCAGGGAATGGGTTCACATTGCTCGCCTGGCACGACGTCAGTGCCGACAAGGTCAAGCCTAAATGCTCCTCTCTGATTCAGAGTATCAGAGTTTTGCTGGGCAGAGAACTGAGCCATCTGAGAACGAAGGGGTCACCTCGCTTAGGAGGCTAAAGAGGGAAACAGAAAGAGAAGAAACAAGTAGGTTTGCCTCAAAACTCCTAAAATCCCTGCAGAAACAGCCTAAGGTGGTTCAAACCAGTCTCTGAGTTCCAAATCAAACTGAGCTGGGAAAACCAGCTTAGCTGGCCTTTAAGAAGCTGGTTTAAACATTTTTTTTTTTTGAGCTGTCATGACTGATTTTTACAGCTCATGTTATGTAATCATTAAATCAGGGAGACTCGGTTGACGTCACTGCTAGCTGGCCCTTTGGTATCCACGGTGATGCGGCTGTCCATCATCCATCACCGGAGACTGTGAAAAATGTCAGTTCTTCATAAAAGGTACTGGGGTGTCCTTGCACTCTTTTACAATACTGGCCCCCTCCTTCCATTCAGTGCCGTTGACGTGTTGCCCACTGCAAAGTCTTGACAGATCGTTTGTGTGCCGCTTTTTCCCTGACAAGGCCACTTCAGGGCTTATGTAACTCACTGTGACATTAAGCACAGGCAGACAAGGTTTACTTCTGCTAGGAGGGCTGCTTTCACAGGGATAGTGTTTGCTTTTAATAGCAAGGGAAACAAGAGTGTTGTTTTTTTGTTTTTTTTTTAATCTGTGACGTTTTCATTTCTTGTTTGCTGTCTGCTGTCTGATCCAAATTTTTTGTGTAAATCGAATAAAACTGTCAGATTTAGAAACGTTGTAGATGTAGATGCATCTAAAACAACCTTCCTTTTTGGCTGACGTCACCTAGGGAAGGGTTTTTCAAACTTTATGATGCAGAGGACCCTCTGATATGACAATCCCCTTGTGAAGGATCATATATGTTATATATGTTTTATATATAAAAATTCCGTTATACATATAAAAATTTAGGATTTTTTGACATTTTATATAACTATATATTTTTTATAATTAAATAATAGTTTCCTAACTTAAGTGACTTATCTGTAAAGTCTTTAAATTGTATACATTATTATACACACACATACACACTTATAGTATTATAGTAACTTATTTAAATATAAATAAATAAATAAATGAAATAAATATGTATATTTATTATAATAGTATCTATGTATAAATATTTGTGCAGTACATAAATATATACTTATAATTAAATACATAGATGTATTATATTTACATATTACAAATAATGCATAACCTAAATGTTTTAGGTTTTTATAATAAATAAAAATTAAATATATAATAAATATAATACATATAAGAATGTTGTTATAAGTGTATTTTGTAAATATAAAAATATTTACTATATTTATGAAGACAACAAGATTAAAATGAAATATTTCACAAATATTTGACTTTCACTCTGTCATTGTATTAAAGTAAATTGTTGAAATATTATCTGGAAAACATTTACTTAAATATTTGCTTTTTATAAAGTTGACAGTGTTTTGATTTCTAAACATAATTACATAGTATAATATGAATTTTGATGATTGTAAAAAAAAAAATGCATTAAACCTTTCATTCATATCTTAAGAGCACTGGATAACTTAAAGGCTTGACAGCCTTAAAAATATATTATGTAAAATCGGAACCCTCTTGCGGCTTCCTGTGGGTTCCCGAAACCCAGTCTGAAAACTTCTGATGGGCCGTTGGTTAATATTAGGATTTTTTCCCCTAACAATGTAAATCAATGTGGAAAATGTAAAAAAGTAATTGTCTTAGTTTGACTGTGTTGTATTTGTATATGTGTGTCCAGCTCCCAGCATTGTGGCCTGATCCCAGCCCTCTGGAACACTGATGTTCAGGAATGGGAAATCAACTGCATGAACCGCCTAGTCTTGGAGGAGGCCGATGGCAGACATGATGAAGGTAAACACATACCCACAATCCCACCATTAAACATCCAATCATGCATTGACAGCTTACAACATTCAGTCGATTACAACAATGAATATGCTTGTTCTCCAAGCATAGCCCCATCCAAACATGTACTGACATTCCAGCCCCCCTTACATAAGACCTCCTTTTTTGTCCCGGTTGTTTGTTTAGTGTGCATATGAGCCCACCTTCAGTACAGTATGTTGTCCCATGTGCCTCAGCAGTCTACTGTGCTGTAAGCAAGACTCTGAGTTCAGGACTAAGGGTCAAGTGTAATGGGCTGATTGGGACAGACTGGTGACTCAATCTCTTCAGTCATCAGCATCTGTTAGGGGACCAATAACAGGGATGCTTTTGACTGGATGAGCCCGTAAGTGCTGGCTTTTAGGGAACAAAATGTCAGCTGCATCTCATGTTAGACCCAGGGGAGGACGCCATGCCCAGGTGTACAAAGCGCACTCTTAAGTGTGCTTAGGCTGGATGTTATCTTTGAGTTCAGTTACAACAGGCTAAAGTGAACAGACCTTGTGTACTAATGCAGGTTTCAGTGTTTTCACACACTAATGGTTTATAAGTAATACATTAATTTATATATATAAAAAATTAAAGTATATAATTTTACCATGTCTCATTGTTCTACCAGGTATTGGAGTACTGTTAGGTCTATAAACCTAAAGAGAAACTATTTCAGTTCAAATTTATTCAACAAAATAATAATATAATATAAAATAATAAAATAATAAAAATTCAGTGAATATGTATTTTGTATGTATTTTATTTGAATTTATTTAATAGTTTAGTTAATGATTTATTTTTTAAACAAATAATTGTATGTTTTTTTTAATTAACCATTTATTTTGTTTAATAAATAAATAATTGTTTTTATTTAATAATTTATTTTTTATTAATTTTTTACTTGTTTAGTTTTTTTCCCCTTTTTACATCTTATTTTGTTTATATCTTTTCACTTTTGCCATTTGGTTCTTGCTATATCAGATAACAATAACATTTATATATATATATATCAAATAAGTTAATTATATATAAATTTACAGTGTCTCATTGTTCTACCCAGCACTTGAGTACTGTTAGGTCTATAAACATGAAGAGAAATGATTTCTGCTCAGATTTATAAAACATAAATAATGTAAATTCAGTGAAATATGCATTTTATTTATTTGTTTAATTTATTTTTATATACTTATTAAATTAAATTTTTTATTTAATGAATAATTGTATTTTTAAATTAATTATTATTTTGTTTACTTTAACTTTTTTTTTTTTTTTTTAGCTTATTACAACTTATTTTGATTGTCTTTCACTTTTGCTGTTCGATTCTTGCAATATCAGGTACTTTTACTTAAAATCAGGTACCTTTTACTTAAGTAATCTTCTCATATTTTTCACTTTTTTTTTTACACAGTACTTTTACCTTAACTTATTAATTCATTTTACTTTGTCATCTAATCACTCTTACATAACTACTAACCCCAACTAAAATCACCACACTTGCCACTCTCTGTTCCCAATGAAAAAACCTCCATATGCTCCTGTTTTCCGCCCACACTGGGATCATCAGGTTTCTCTCTTGTTACCAACAGTGCCTGGCGTACTTTTGTTATCGCTCTGAGTGTCTTCATTTACAACTTCTGATTTATTTAAGTTCCTCTGGTGATTTACAGTAGCGTTAACGCAGGTTTGACAGAATCCCATTCGACGGGCACTTGTCTGTCTGGTGGCCGTGACTCATCGGCTTTTAATGACAGAGATATTCCCTGAGGGTGGCTGTGCATGCTGGAGCTGTATTTTGGGGGGACCTGGTGTAATTGAAAGGCCCAGCAGTGATTTTTACAGTATGAATCTGTCATCCAAAGCTCTGTGAGTCATTGTGAGTCATCCAGGGAGCCGTCAGCCCTCTCTGTCCACCTTTTAACAAGGTAATGAGAACTGACTCATAGAGCATTCACTCACTACACCTGAGCTTCCATGGAAGCCAGGTCTATTTGGGAAACATCTGGATGTCAGGAAACCACAGAATGACCACAGCTGACTTACTGTTGACTGAAGAGTTTTTTAGTGGTCTGTGTCTTTAAATAGATTGTATGTTTATTAGGTTTTTAGCACACCTGTCCATGACTTCATACCTACCCGAAGGTATTTTGGCGTTTGCTTTAAGCAACAAGGAGCATGAGTTCATTAGATTTGCTCTGATTTGATCGCTCTTTGTATTCTTATCAGCTTTTAATCATGTTATCAAATAATTTAACACTTTCTTTAATTAAGAAGTTTGGGGGTCAGTAAGATTTAATTTTTTAAGAAATTAATCCTTTTTTTTTTCCATCAAAATTCATTTGATCAAAAGTGACAGTAAAGACATTTATAATGTTTCAAAATATTTCTATTACAAATAAATGCTGTTCTTTTGGTGATTCATCAAAGAATCTTGAAAAAAGTATCATGTTTCCACAAAAATATGTTTTCAACATGGATAATAATAAGAAATGTTTCTTGAATAGCAAATCAGCATTTTAGAATGATTTCTGAAGGATCAGTGAAACTGAAGACTGGAGCAATGATGTTGAAAATTCAGCTTTGTATCATGGGAATAAAACAGAAATAAATAGAATAGAAATAGAATAGGAATAGAAATAAATGCAGCCATGGTGAACATAAGAGACTTCTTTTAAAACATAAAAAAACGTTCAGACCCCAAACCTTTGACTGAAAGTGTACAATCAGAATTATTCTACTTTATTTTACTGAAAATCTCCCTGTAAAAGCTTTTAAATGGCTTCTACTCATGTTTCAGCTAATAAAGTAGCTATTCTCTACTGCAGGTCTCTCTCAGAGGAACTTAAGTCTGGATCTCCGTTTGAAAGTCAAGCTTTATAGCTTACAAGAACAAATTAAATTGTTGTGAATATTGCAGCATAGCCATCACTGATGATTGCTGTTTAGGCTCCCATGAGGGTGTGCGGTACAGAAAGGTGTTTGTTGCCCTGAGAGCAGGATTGTATTTTGCTTGTGAGTGTGTTGGCAGAATCCTGAGGTGTGCTGCTAGCTCAGCGCTGTGGTGCATCGCTCTGATTTTCCCTGCCGTCTGTGGTGCAGTGACTCAGCTGCTTTCTGCAGGTGCAATGAAATTCAAGATGTAAAATATTTACTAAAATGTACAATTTTATATATGCATTCATATACACTTCTGTTTCAATGTTAGGCGCCAGTAAGTTTTTTTTTGGAAAGAAATTAATGCCTTTATTCAGTACACATTTAAATTGATCAAAAGTGACAGTAATGTATTTTCACAAAAATATTAAGCAGCAAAACCTGGATTTCAACATGGATAATAAATGTTTCTTGAGCAGCAAATCAACATACACAAATGATTTCTGAAGGATCATATGACACTGGAGACTGGAGTAATTCAGCTTTGCATCACAGGAATAAATTACATTTTAAAATATATTCTGATAGAAAACAGTTATTTAAAGTTGTAATATTTCAAAACATTACAGTTTTTACTATATTTTTGATCAAATAAATGTAGGCTTGGTGAGCATAAGAGAGTTCTTTCAAAAATACTAAAAATCTTACTGACCCCAAACTTTTGAATAGTACTGCATGTTTTAATTGTAATATAATAAATTGTTATATTAACAAGTCCGTAATGATGTTGATTTAAATTTCACAATTTTCACATTTCACATTTTTTGTTTATTTTGAGTTAATTCGGTGAATGATTCATTCAGACTGGTTCAGTATTGTAACTTGAGAGTGCATTTGTATTTCTGAAAGAAGTTTTGGCAGCTTTGATTTATATGCTGTTTATTGTTGATGATCGCATTATTTTTCATATGCATCTGCATATGCGATGCATATGCTCGTTTCTGCATCTTCCACGCCTGTGTTTTTGGTCGGGAGATTCTGGTCTCATTCAGAACGCATCGTAATAGCGTCCCTGAGCATATAACAGTGAAAACACGGTAAGCCGTAAAATTCGTCTTTGGCGGTGAAGTGTTTTCTCATAAATGACGAGATAACTCGCCTTTAGTGGGGAAAGAGTTAAAAGAACAAATTCATCAGAATCATTTATTTGTGAATCAGACTACACAAGTCATGCAGACATGTTTTCTCACCATTATTATCCAATACACTGTCTTGTAGCTTATTATAATCGCAATAAATTCAGACTTGTGGAGCCTGGAACAGTTGCAATGCCAACAAGTATGCAATACCATAGAGGACCTAAGTGGGACCCCTGACGGTGACTCTGGCCATTGGTATGGTACAGTGCTGACTGAATAATAATAAAACGTCTATCAAAACCGTTTATATTGTGTTTTAGCTGTGAATCTGCTTCTCTGGTCACCTTGAGCAGGGCTCTGTGCCGGAGCAAACACAATAGTCAGCCATTTTGCCTCTAATCCTGTAAAATGAGCTGATTAAGTCAGCCCTTCATTGCATTTGACTGTTCTGTCCCCGAGCGTGTTCTGCTGAAGGCTAATATTTTCTGTAACCCGAGCGCTCCCGCTGGACCGGCTTAATCAAATAACCGCCCAGCGCTTGTTCAGAAAATGTGAAACAGACAATGACCAGCACAAGCCGTTCCATTCTGGGCGGCACACAGTTGATGAGCGTGAAGAGATGGCTTCATTGCATTTAGTCAAAAGAGTGCAGCACAGCTTAGGCCCCTGGCTTAACCAGGTCAGAAAGGTGAAATTCTTCCGACCCTCTAGAGTAGAGCCTTGTGTTGGCTATAAATCCACTAATGACTGAAGGCTTTCCTGGGTTGCCAGTATCAGGCCACCCATCGTCCAGTTGGCCTTCCAGTTTGGGCCATTTCATTTGTCTCTGGAACTTCTATTGGTTGAGAGTAGAGGTTTATATTGAGGTTGTGCACTTGTGATTGATGGTTGTTTGCATGTATTGGACCGTTTCAGTCTCTACTGATTGAGAGAATATTGATTTCTGCTTTTGTCTATTATGTAATATGTTATAAAGCCTAAATATGTTTATAGTTGCCAAAAGTCTGTTTTACCATCTATAGCGGGGTGCCCAAACTCGGTCCTGGAGGGCCGGTGTCCTGCAGAGTTTAGCTCCAACTTGCCTCAACACACCTGCCTTCAAGTTTCTAGTATGCCTAGTAAGAGCTTGATTAGCTGGTTCAGGTGTGTTTAATTGGGGTTGGAGCTAAACTCTTCAGGACACCGGCCCTCCAGGACCGAGTTTGGGCATCCCTGATCTATAGGGTTGTGCAATATTTTTAAATATATTATCCAGTATTTTAAAAGTTTTAGAAGCCTGGATGTTTGTATCTTATGGAGCCTAAATGTAACAACTGCAATAACTTGAAAAAAAAAATCATATTTAGAATCTGTTTAGTTGTTTCAAACAAAGTGTAGTTTGAAATAATCATTTAATAATCAGTTTAGGTTTTGAACTAGAATTTTCATTTTTGGTGCTTGCTGCCGTTATTGTAATATATATATTTTTTTTTTATATATAAATATAAACATTGTATGTATAAATATTTATTTTTATTTACATATGCTGTGCTTAATTTGCTTATTTTGGTTAGTAATCTAGAAAACCAGTTGCTAGGGTTTTATGGGTGGTTGCAAGTATTTTCTGGATAGCTTCTAGGGTGTTGCTTACAGTAGGTAGTTGTTAAGCAATTTCTATGTGGTTGATAGAATATTTTGGGTGGTTGCTAAGGTATTGATAAGTGTTTGCTATTGGGCTTCAGTACACTGTCCATTATTATACCATTTCTAACATGTTTTTGCTCACACCACTCATGAATGTTTTAAGCAGGTTTCCCCTCATCTTATATTGATTAAACAAACAGATTGGTTCCATTGATTGATGTCGGACAAAAAGCAATGTTGTTGTTTTTTTTTTATGGTGGCTTTTTTGGGAAATCACTCTCCAAATTTTTTCTTAAACACACTTTAAGATTTAAGTCTCCAAATGTTGAAAGCTAAACCCTGTTTTTATCAGTTTCCGTCTGGATTTGCAATATGTCATTACTCTCAGGCAATTCTATTTGAGAAAAGGACTTGATAGAATCTGGGATGCAACTTTGAAAGTGAAACAACCCAGTAATTTAAAGTGGAGGAAAAAGCCAACCCGCAAAGGAATTAACAGACATGCTACGCTGGACTTCGGTTGGTTTATATGCTACTGTGACTCATATCCATTAGGATATTTTTATGCCCTCGCATTAAAACTAACAAGGTCTTGTTCATCTCAAAGTGCAGTTATTGAAAGACGCTCTAGTCTTTTGTAACTGTGTCCTCTGTCCTGTGTCTACAGACTACTTTAGTTTCAAAGCAAAGCAGTGATGCTCCTATGAAGACTGACAAATGCTGATATGTGATTGTTTGCTATTATTGTAATTAATCAATAAGCGTATCATGCAATGAGTTTTATTAGAAATTTGATTGAATCGATTGACAGGTCTTTTCTGTTTATAATAAGGCTTAGGTAAGCGAAACGGGTAAAATTACAGACTATGAGTACAGAAATGCAGAGCAGAATAAAAAAATTTGATCTCTTCCAGCTAGGGCTGTGCGATTAATCGAAATCGCGATTTGAGATGTTGCGATTTCCTAATCGCAAAGCCTGCGATATGGATGCGATATTACTCTGTTCCAGAGCATATGCATGACTGCCAGCCTTGAGTTGCAGTCTTACTTGCCCTGGGCAAGAGTGAGCGCACCTCCGTTCTCCCCAATCAGCACTGCTCTAGCCAACTGTGTAAACACCCACCATTAAAAAAAAAAAAAGAAAAAAAAAGTGGGACGGGAGAGAGACAGAGGGGGATTATGGCCTCTACTGGGTCAGATCGATAGTTAGGCAAATTAAAACTAAAGAAAAACGTATGCAACTTAATCTTCGAAATGACAGACAACGAACAAAAAAGGTAATTTGCAAGAGCTGTGTCACAGCGCATATATCGCAATTTGATATTTTCCCCCAAATCGCACAGCCCTACTTCCAGCACATTTTCTCCATGTTCCTCAAGTCCTTGTTGCTGACCTGCAATCAGGCTTAAAGGCCCATTAAAGTTGAGTCCTGGATGTGATGAGTCTAAGCTCAGTGTCAGCAGGTCAGTTGCTTCCTACCACTTTTGCTTTATTGATGCTTTCAAATCAACTCATAAATGATCTTCCACTTCACATGGATTAAAAAAACTGTCTGCGCATATAATTAGAAACTGATTGCTTTAATTAAAAGTACATTTTAAAATTGATTTCAGCTTTCAATTAATATGTATGTTGAAGAATTTTATCATTTCTTAATTTGAGATTAGAAAATTTTAATTTTATTTATCTTGTATTTTTTATTTTTATTTTATTATTTCATTTTTATTTTGTTTTATTAAAACTTGCTGCAAATGCAGTACACTTGTGGCTGGATGCAAACATTTGAAGTGTGTTGTATCCTCACCCTCCTCCACAGCTGAATCCATTCGCTTCATCTCTTGAGTTTCTTCACGAAAGCCATGGTTAGTGACTCAAAATGAAAGACCAGCATCAAGTGGTTCTTCTTTGACCCGCTTTTGCATTTTGACCTTGCAGTGATTGATATTCCTGAGGGTTTGATAGATGACTGTCTTTCAAAGATGATTCAGGCCTGATTGATGGTCGGAAAGCACAATGCAGTGGTGGGCCTCCCTCCATAACTCCTCCTTTGTGCCCTTTCATGACCTTCTTACCTGGCCCTGGAAAGACATGCTTTGAAAACCAAAAGCAGAGTGAAGTAAAAAAGTAGTTTTGCGGAAAACCATTTAAAGCTAATTAAAGACTGCATGCGGTTGTTGCATGGAGCTTTCTGCTATTTTTTATCACATTATTATTATTTTTTTTTTTTTTACGTAAATATAGGCTCATTTTATGTACAACTAAAAAAATGAATACATTTTATTTTGTTTATTAATATTTGCGTAAGGCTTATAAAATATATATAAATAATAATATAAAATAATACAATAACAGTAATACTGGAGCATGTGGTTTTTGCACGGCACTTGCTGCTATTTTAGTAATATTGTTTTTTTTTTTACATAAATATAGGCTAATTTTATGGGTGAATAATAAACCTCTGTATTATACATTTTATTTATCTTTAGATTATTCATTTGAAATGTTTATTTATTTACATATAAATTATGTGTCTTTTATTTATATAAAATAAAAGTAATAACAGAACATGTGGTTGTTGAATGGCAATTGCTAATATTTTGGTAATATTATTTTATTCGTTTTTACATAAAAATATGTTTACTCATTTTATTTGTAAATATATGATTACATTTATATTATATATTTTATTTACATGTTATAAAATCTGTGTCTATAAAATAATTTAATAACAGTAATAAAAGAGCATGTGGTATAAATAAAAAATAAATGTATATTATACTATATACTATATATATACTAACTATATACTGCTATACTTATATATTTATGATAGATATATATATAGAGAGAGAGAGAGAGAGAGAATGTGCTTCATTTGCTTATTTGAATAGTGACCTAGAAATAATGCAGAATCTGAAATATTTCTTAATCATTGACATTTCTCCCTAAGGTTGATTTTCTCTGTAACATTGGAATATAGCCCAGGATTTGTGCAAACAGAAGGAGCACAGTTAATCAGCGTGAAGATGCTTCGATTTCGTGTTTTACTATCTGCCAAACCTTCTCATGTCTGCTTCAAACTAATATCATCAAAGGTCAGTCTGAGTTGCGTCAGCAGCACACATGGTCACATCTCTGCAAGAAACAGATGGTTTACCATTAAATATTTTCATGTGTCATTTTGCCACAATCAAATCCAATGCCAGAAGTCAGTCAGCCAGTCTTTTAAAGGAATAATCCATGTCACTCATCTCTTTCCAAATGTGCAGGCTTTTATTTTCTCAGTGGAACACACACACAAAAAAAGATCTTTTAAAGAACCATTTCTGTCCAATGAAAGTTTGTCTGTCCAATCAGTGCTCCTAAAAGAACACTGATTTGACCTCATTGATGTTCATTGCATGGACAATAAAAATCTTCAAAAATGATGCTAGAATTTTCTGTTTAATTTGTAAAAAAAAATTTTCTATTTTTTATTTATTTATTTATTTTATTTATTTTTTACTTTATTTTATTTTATTAATTTTTTTATGTTTACCTTTTCTGAAAGAAATGAGTGATGCCTGCCCATCCAAAACCCGTAAAATCAGTGAGCTTGCTCCTAGATGAGACTTTTTTGTGGTGTCTTGAGTCACCCATCTTAGTTAATGATCTCCTGTAATCACATGTCCCACAGCTGTACCATAAATCTCATCAAAGAGAAAGCAGGACATTATAGTAGTTTAATCACCAGCACGTTACCTTTACTTTGTGGAGGTGCAGGTCTTTTAATCTCAGATGTTTTAAGTGGTGGTCTCTTTACTGGAGTGCTTTTTTTTTTATTGTGATGGATTGTTTGGCTGCAAGTTCAAAAGTCAGCCCATTTCCTTTGTATTGGCATGCCTAATCTATTGTGTTCCTTGGCTCCATCTCAGGACTTTTACTATTGTCATTGTTGGTCTGTATGTTATCTGTTTTCCTGCGGCACAATGTTTTGGCATGTGCAGACTGCACACACAATGTCACACTAAATAACTTGAGGAAAGTGTTGAGTTGAAAACTGATTCTTGCGGGTTTTGTTTGGACTTGGTTAGATGTGCGTTGTTTGCTAGAGTATCCCGGAAATCTGTCAAAAAATACTGGGCCCCCAAGGTATAAAGGTAATGTAAATAAATGTATAATAAACTTTTATTATTAAAACATTTTTCTGGTGCATGAGAACTTGGAGCATCCTCCTTCCGGGTGTAGTGGTAGTGAGTTATGGGAGTTTTAATGGAAAATTATGGGAACAGGAAGCTTTGAAGTTGGATCTTGGAAACTGATAAGATCCTGCATGTGCACACCTCTTCCATGAGCTTGATTTAAGAATAATTATGATCCTTGTGAAAATATATCCAACTCTAATGAACCCAGTAAACAATAAGTAAACCAGATTATCCCAATAAGGATAATCCCTACCAGATTTTCTGAATGTATGAATTATTTAAATATTTATTTTAAATGTTTATTTTACCTTTTTTATTTAATTAAAATTACACGAGAGAGCTCAGCCGTTTGTACCAATGAATTCATATTATGTTTCCACATACATCATTAAATGTATTTTATTTTTTTTATTTTTTTTTTTTTTTGAGCTTTTAGTGATTATATGTAGTGGGGTTCAAAAGGAAACTACATTAAAGGGGTCATATGATGCGATTTCAATCTTTCCTTTCTCTTTGGAGTGTTACAAGCTCTTGGTGCATAAAGAAGAACCTTTAAGATTCTAAAATTTAAAATCCAATTTAAACCTGGAAATTAACATTCTGAGTTTTAGGATTATCCAAGTAAAGTCATGACATCTGATGCAAAAAATTAAGAATATATTTATTTTTACAATTGGAATTAGTTTAAAACCCCACTATATTATACTGTACTGTACTTTACTATACTGTACTATTTTTTAAATAATTTGATGTAGTTCATTCTCTTTTTGTACTTTATTACAATTGATCCAGTCTTTATGAAACAGGGCCTGGCGTCCAGAAGGAAACCTCAGGTTTAATCTTGTTCTTGCAGAGTTCCTGTGCATAGACGCCATGGTTACCGGTTGCCAGGCCAACATTGTTGCACTTTGTGCGTCAGAGGAAGTGGCAGATATCAGTTTCAGAGCAGGAATATGCTGCCACTGCTGATCCATGCTGACCTGTAGCCCTGCGCTCAACCAAACATGACATGCACAAGCAGATTGTGACGGTAGCAGATCTGATCTGGTGCTGCAGTAATGTGATTTGTTGCATAAGGCTCTTGAAATGAAGAGCTCCGCATTATTTTACAAATTCGAATCAAAAGACTTGTTTTCTGTAGATTTAGTTGCTGCGTTGCCCTCGGGGCTTTTTAATTTGAGTTATTAGGTGATATTAATGGGTAGTAGTACTCTTTATTTGTCCCTTCACAGGGTAGTTTCTGCAGCATCGAGATCAATACACAGAAACAACCAATGTATAATATAAAACATCACAACATACAACCACAAACCCTAGCATTAACAATTGGAAGTTTTTTTTTTTTCCAAGTTTAGTTTTAGAGATATTTTTGTATTTTTGATTGACATGAAAAAAAATCACTGTTTTACCACAGTATCCCACAGTAGTTTTTGTCAAAATCAAAATTGCGTAAGACTTAATATGTTATATTATCATTATATATTATGTGGTATATACAATGCCGTTCAAAAGTTCAGTAAGATTTTTATTACTTTTTAAAGAAGTCTCTTATGCTTATCATGGCTGCATTTATTTGATCAAAAATACAAAACAAACAAACAAAAAAACAGTAATATTGTGAAATATTATTACAATTTAAAATAACAGTGTTCTATTTTAATATACTTTAAAATATAATTTATTGCTGTGATCAAAGCTGAATTTTCAGTCTTCATTGTCACATGATCCTTCAGTAATCATTCTAATATGATGATTTAATAACAGTTTTTGCTGCTTAATATGTTTTTTTTTTTAACCTGTGTTACCTATTTCGGGAATATGTATATAGGCAAATTGTTGTATATTTACAATAAAATATGTTATTTCATTATTTTAATTAATATATTATTTACAAAATGTTGGCAGAATGTTTTTCTGCCTTGTTTTAAGCATAAACCTCACTGTGTTTTGTTAGATTTATGGTTAAAAAAATTGGCAAGATATATTCTGTGACAAGTCCTAATAAGTTATACAATTTTGATTCAAAGTAATTTTTGTTTAAGGATATTTAGATATTTTACTGGGAATTACTAAAAATCAAAAATAATAAAAACTAACATATAGAATTTTTCCCTCAAAGTGTTTCCTTTAGTTAAGCATGGATTATTAAGGGTAACTTAATGAGGTGTTACCTTTATTTACCATTATTTAGAATGTTACTGTACCTATTTTACCAATAACATCTTCAGTAGTGTTTTCTGAGATAAATAAACTAAGTAAACCTAACTGATGTTGTCTACATACAGTACGCTGCTTTTAAAATGTCTTCTCGTAATAAAACAGTGGCTGAGTGCTCAGTAGCACACACACACACACCAGATGTGTGTGTATTGTCACTAATGCCTTAGCTATCATGTTTGCACAACCTTTTTCTGAGTCTGATAGAGTGCGACGGCCTTTAGTAGTGATTACCCATGAGTCAATAAAACTGTCATTACTGCATTAAACCTTTATTTTGCATCTGTTAATGTGTTTGGATCCTGCTCTTTGAAACGGATGCCAGTGGGTCGACTGTAGTGATGTGGTCCATTAACTTTCATTCCATACCAAATTATACCTCTGAATCTCTACAAGGGAAACCCCTTAAGTTTAGCCTAAAGGATTTTGAATTGTTTTAATAACTTCTCTCTGCCGTATTTTAGCTGTGCGTCGTTTAAAAATCCACCAGAAAATGGAGTAAATGAGATGTTTTCTTTTTTCATGTCTTTTAGGGCCTTCAGTGCTTCAGGGAGGAAGGGTGAGCTCCAGTACCTTCCAGCGTTTTCTCATGAACATGCCAGAACTTGTTTTAATGAGATCCACTGTGAACTAAAGCTTTTAAACTGCTGCTGATTAAGATTGATTGTGAAATGACGTCTTTCTCCAAAATTAAGGTTTAATTGTAGTTGCGAAGTACTTCAAATGTATCTCTGACTCTTTGTATAGTTAAAAATGCGACGCAAACATTTACTGTTGCCATAATTTGTCATTTGCGATGAGTTGGCATGTGTCTGCGGTATCACTTTGCTTTGCTTTTTGTGGGGCAGAAAAGCTTACATATACGAAATAATGTGCTTTCTCCACAACACACACTATATACTGTATGTGTGTATGTGTTTGCGTGAGTTATATGTTAATATTTATTGATTTTTTTATTTTGTATATTTATTTTATTTATATAATTATTTAGATTTTTAAATGTATGTATTGTTTTTTTTGTTGTTTTTTTTTATAATATTTATTTTAATTTTCAAATCTTTTATTTTTAAATGTATGTGTTTTATTTTAAATGTAAATGTAAATGTTTGGTTTTATGCATTTATTATATTGTATTTATATAATTACATTTTCAAATGTATTTCCTTTTTTGTTTTTCTATTTATATATTTTATTTCTTTTTGTCCTACCAGATGTTTCATATATATTACCTATAAAAATGTCCATTTCACATTCGTCTTTGCAGAGAAAGTGAAAAAAGAAAGCACAAAAGACTGTACAAGTTCTCTCAGCGATGGACAACAAGATGAAAAACCTTCACAAGAAGTTGGCAGGAACACTTCCAAGAAAGGTGAGGCAGTTCATAGAGATGATTAATGAGTAATTTAGGCAGGTCTGGACCTCCATGCTCTTAACCTAATGGGTCATTGCTATGAGAGAAGGATACAGTATCATAACAAAAGTGCGCTAGTACCTTAAGATGGCACCCTGCTGTATCATCCAGGAGATTTGGGATTTGGTATTTGGTATTGCTTGGATCCAATCACACGGCACGAGTTAATACTGTTGGCGGAAAGCCCAGAAAAAGAAATCAAGACAATAGGCTAAAACCCTTGACACTGTACTTCAGGTCACAGATTCATGCATTCATTGTCAAGCGAATTACACTTGAGTTTTACAGAGCTGTACTCTGTCACCTACCCAATTCAAAACCACCAAAACAAACGCTTTGAAATACAATACAGCCCACATTTCCTTGTTCTGTTGATGAGATTACAGGGGACAGACAGAATCCCTAGTGGCATATGTGGCTGGCATGGATATCTGTTCTCCAGCACACACCCTGCGTTAGCAAGAGCAGGCCGGCAGCACCTGTGTAAATGTGATAGTCTGATAACATTCAGTTTTCTGCTGTGATGTTTGTTTGTACCTGGAAATATACTGCAGCTCACAAAAGTTCAACCATTGGTACTTCTTTTAGATTTACTTTGGAAAAAGCCAAGTGCTTTAAAAGTGCCTTTAAAATACCTTTTGTCCCAATTTAATCTGAAAGTTATGTGCATGCTACAAGAATAGAACCACTTACATGTTCTCTTGAAAGTATGAAAATATAGCTATTTTTGCAGTTCCATCTAGTATTTTAATATTGACTAAACAATGAAATAAAGCCTTTTAGATATAAATACATTTTTGATGTTCTATTTGGTGCCATTATAAATCACAGACCTCACCTTTTGTTTTAAAATATTTGTCTAAAAAAGGTTTGTTTTTTTATTATGAGATTTATTAATATTCTGTACACATAAAATAAGATGATAAATTAAAAAACTGTAAACGTAAAATAGAAAAAAAGAATGAATTAGACACTAAAAACTTGCTATTGTTTATATATATATAATATTGATATTTATCTGATATTTATATATAATTGGTGCTTATGAAACATTTCTTATCAAAGCTGAAAACAGTTTTGCTGCTTAATATTAATATCAGCTTTGCCGTCACAATAACAATTTACATAAAAATTTATTTATTTATTTATTATTTTTACATTACATGAGAGTTGAGCAGTATGTACCAGTGAATTTACATTAATCTGTTTGGTGCCATTATAAATCACAGACCTCACCTTTTGTTTTAAAATATTTGTCTAAAAAAGGTTTTTTTTTTTATTATGAGATTTATTAATATTCTGTACACATAAAATAAGATGATAAATTAAAAAACTGTAAACGTAAAATAGAAAAAAAGAATGAATTAGACACTAAAAACTTGCTATTGTTTATATATATATAATATTGATATTTATCTGATATTTATATATAATTGGTGCTTATGAAACATTTCTTATCAAAGCTGAAAACAGTTTTGCTGCTTAATATTAATATCAGCTTTGCCGTCACAATAACAATTTACATAAAAATTTATTTATTTATTTATTATTTTTACATTACATGAGAGTTGAGCAGTATGTACCAGTGAATTTACATTAATTTGTTTCTGTTTAGGTATGTATGTGTCTGTCTGTATGTATGTATATATGTTTATTTCATTATTGAATTTGTAAATTATATATCTATTATTCTGTCACCAGATACAAGTGCAAAAAAAACATGAAATTTTTATGCTTGTTCTTATTTAATTTTATATAGATTTTATATTTATTTGTGTGTATATATTTATTTTGATCAACATATACTTCCCTTCTGTGTAAATTTTATGTGATCTGTGTTTCTCCAGCAGCTCCAGGCTCTAGCACTAAAAATGTTTTCACACGGCTGCTGAAAGTGGCTCAGCATTACCTTTTGGAATCGGGGAAGTACAGTGCGCCTGCCAGGTCTTCTCCTGCCAAGAGGAGCCCTGCCCTCGGCCGTCTCCCCAAAACCAGAATCTCCACCTCCTTCACTCAGGCACAGGTACATCTCATGTTATCACCAATTTATGACCTGCATAATTTGAAACCAAAAATGACAATGTGTTAGCAGCAACTCCGCTGTTGATATCAGAAATCGATATCAGAGAGAAGATAAACTTGACACATTTTTTGCTGTGCTGTGCATTTGTCCTATTCATATTTATTCTGAGAATGCATGTGATTCAGGGTCGAACCAGGAGGAGCAGTAGCAGGCGTTCCCAAAATTCCACTCTGGGTGGGGTGAAGAAGGAGCAGCTCCCTTCTCAAGATTCTGATGGAGGTGCTGCTGAAGACAGGTGTGTGAAAGAAATAAAGACAGAACGCTAAACAATCTGGCCCCTTTTGTGTTTAAATAGGTTTAGTTCAAGAAGGAGCAGCTCCCTTCTCAAGATTCTGATGGAGGTGCTGCTGAAGACAGGTGTGTGAAAGAAATAAAGACAAAACGCTAAACAATCTGGCCCCTTTTGTGTTTAAATAGGTTTAGTTAATTGGTACGTTTTAATTGACTACAATACCTGTGCCTCATTGAATGAACTGTTAATATAATACACTCAAACTTTTGGAAGTATTCCATTAAACTTTAAGTTTTCATTATTTACTCACCTTCATATTGTTCCAAATCCCCATGACTGTCTTTTTTCTGTGAAACACAAAAAACTTCAATTTCAATGAATATGGAGAACCAGGAGTGCCACTTAAAAATAAAGAAATCATTTCCAGTGTATTAATTAAAAAATGTAAGTAAATACATAGATTACTATTCAAATTGATAAATAAATAGACATTTGAAATCTATTTTTATTATTTTTATTTGCTTATTTTTTATTTTATTTATATTGAAATAATCCTTATATTAAATGCAATAAAGGTATTCAAGTAATAACAAAAATATCCTGATATCCATCCGCTTATAGAGTGTTTCTGAGAGATTTAGTGATGCCCAGTTTGTGAACGAATTGCACAATTCTTATAAACAACATTAATGATGCTTAAATAGTGTTTTTGCATCCTTTTTAAAGCCTGACAGCTGTAGTCCTCATTCATTGCAGTTGCATGTAAAAGAGCAGCCAGCACATTATTTGAAATATCTTCTTTTTTCCCACAGAATAAATAAATCATACAGGTTTTAAACAAGATTAGGAAGTAAATGATGAATAAACAATAAAATAATTTTTATTTTTGGGTGAACTATCCTTTTAGCAGCGTTCAAGTAGTTAAATACAGGTGGATGGCACTAATCAGGTCCTTGCTTTTGTTTTTTTTTCTTCATCACAGAGTGACATAATTTATGGCTTTGTACTTATGTCTAAGCAAGAATGAATCTTGTTCTGGAGCTTTATCTGTCTGAGAAAATGCTTCTGGCTAGTTGAGATAGTTTTGCCTGTCAGCTCACCTGTTTGCATGTGTGTGTATCTGATTATCTTTGTGCAGGAAATTCAAGTTCACATGCACGTCATTGCATTTTATTATGAGAGCTTGTGTTCATACAGAACATTGCTGAGATGCCTAGATATAGAGCACACTTAAGGTTGGTGTCTTTTGTAATTTGTTGCCTTAGATATTTAGGTTGAGAATAGTTGAGTATTCCATAGATCTACAAGGCTTGAAATGAAAATGTGCGGTTAAAATTATACTGTAAATTCCAACGTTTGAACACCCTGGTTGTGTTTCACAGAGCTTTCTCCTAATAAAAGTCGGAAAACCTGCCAACATACCTGTCATTCCCAGCAGCTCCTGCATCAGTGTCAGTAGAATGAAATTCTTGAGACAAATAGGGTCACCGAGGGTCAGCGTGTGGATTTTTCTAATTTGACATGATGAGGAAATAAGGAGGCTGTTTCTCTGTGTGTGTATCCAAACTCCCAGCTCAGGTTTTCAACACTTCACCCTGATCCCAGAAAACCAAGTGTAAATGCCCTAGAGCACAGCCTGCGTTGAAATGCAAACATTCATTGGCCTTGTGAGAAATACACATTTTACTGATGGGTTGCAGAGTCATGAAGGCACTCCATGGGATTTGAGTTTTTTTTTATGGCAGCCAGAAAATCCAAATTTGCATAAATATGGTATCAGAAATGACACTGAAAAACTCAAAGCTTTGCACAAAAGATCATGATACTCTGGAATAGTATTATTATGCATCATGTAGGTAGCTAAAGCTAGTTGTTCTGCACTGCAAAAAAAATTAATTCATTTTAATTAATTTAATTAAAAAATGGCATAAGGTATTTAAACTTCTTTTCAGTTACTATATTTTAAATTAAGCAGTGTTGTTTGTTACTGTTAACTAATACTATTACATTTTTTTTTAAATAAAGCTTAAATAGAAATATTAGATATAAAACTTGAACTTGCATAAAAAAATTAGAAATGTTGGCATTTATTATCAACGAATTGAAATAAAATAAATTGAAATAGAAATAAGTTGAAATAGTAAAATGCTAATAAATTTAACAAGTAAAAAAATTCAAGCTAAATACAAATATTAAAAAATAAAACAAATAAAAATGACAATCACAACAAAATGATTAAAGCTTAAATCAAAATCAAAATGAAAACTGAAAAAATCAAAATAAAAGCTAATTAATATATATATATATATATATATACTGTATATATGTGTGTGTGTGTGTGTTACCGTGAGATGCTGCAAAAGCTGAGACGCGAACACGATGGTCAAACACGTCCATCTAGCATGTGTTTACATTGGACTTTTGGGGGTCACTGTATGTCCCTGAGTGAGTTTTGAGTACTGATTTCTGACTCTTCACAGCTCCAACTCTTCGGCCTGGCGTGTGAGGTCAGGGCCCATGGGTAAAGTGGCCCGCAGAAGGAGCCGAGGTCAGTCGGGATGAGGAGGTTCCCTCCTGCTGAAGAATCGCAGCTCTAGATCTCAGCAAACAGCAGCTCAAACGTTTGTGCGGCCAGAGAACACCAAGAATGATGAAGGTCAAGAAACCTAAAGCAGGTACTGAATCATTTGCATTCAAGATTAATACATCTTTGCTTTGTGTAGGCGGAGGACAGGCATTTGATCCTCCATTTATAAACATTTGTTCGCCAGTGCCGAAAATAATTAATGTGTTTTAACATTCTCTCTGCTTTGGGATGGGATTAAACTGACAGGTGGCCACGTTGGTTTGGTTTGGCAGGTTTTTGTACTCATTGAAGATGGGTTAGTTATAATGATGCTTTAATCTGGACCCAATCCCTCATATTCAAAGTGATTAATGCGACCGTATGGATTCTCTACAATGGAGAAGGATTTAAATGAAAGCACAGGGAACCATGAAAGGTGATACTTTAATGAGGTAAATGGGAGTTTTAGGGGCTTTTTTCACCACTTTTTAGTGGCATACCTGTGGATTGGTTTGATCTCAGCGAGGAATTCAGGAATCAGCGCAAGAGATTTTGTAAGAAATAAAGCAATTGTCAGGGCTTGTACATATATTTTGCAAGGTATAAGTCAAAAACTTATCAAAAACAGATTTAAAGGTACGCAGTATATCAGCACCATATTGGTTATTGGATATTGCATTTAAAAAAATATAAATATTACATTAAAAAGCGTAAACTTATTTTAGTTCATTTAGCTGCAACATTGCTAATTTTCACTTTCACAATTTTTCAAGTATTCAAATATACTAAAATTTAAAACTGAAATGAAAAAAATGTACGCTAAATAGAATTTAAAATTTTTTTATACAAATGACAAAGCCACATGAAATTATCAAAAGTTAGAATTGAATTGAAAACTAATTCAAAATATTAATAAATAATATAATAGTATATAAATAATGCTAAATATCACTGGAATTTTTCTTCCCAGTTGCAATTTTTTTTAATGACTAAATAAAACAAAAGAGACATAATAAGAAATTAAAGCAATTGTCGGGACTTGTACGTATATTTTGCAAGGTATCAGTCAATCATTCAAGTATCATATTTATTTAAAGATATCAAATATATCAATATCAATAAAATTTTTTACATTTGGACAATATCAGCCAATAATAGATATTTAATTGTCTTCGATCACGCACCTAAAGTTAATCTGTAAAAACACTTAAATTTGCTAAAAATCTTATCTTTAGCAAATCTCAAAATGAATATCTATTTTTCATATTGTACATTATAATGTTGCAATGTCTAATTCACTTATAGCATTTACTATTATTGTTGTAGTGTTTTACTTGTCATTTATTTAGCCAAAACGGTATACATTTTTAATATTGATCATTCGTTATTGGCTGTAACATAAAATTAACACGTTATCTGTATTGAAATTTAAATATTGGTGCATCCCTATTTATCAGAAATCCCACCTATAGAAATTCGTCCATGTTCACACTGAGCAGGCCTGCGTGGTCTCCGTCACTGGAAAAAAATGTTCGATAAAGATAACTTATGAGCGTTATGAGGACAAAAATAAATTATGCCTGCATCCCTTTTTTGAGCTCTGTGTCACCGTTTTACATCCAGCATCTTTACCCTCTGGGATCAGGCGGAAAACAGTAGGTGTGGTGGAAAAATGAAGCAGAAGTGTTGATCTCCGGTCAGTTATGTCAGCAGGCTGTATTTAAACCCTTGGGCCCCCAGAGGCCAACATCCTGCCATTTCCACCTGCCCCTTCTATGGAAGGAGCTGACACAGGAGCAGATGAGCCACACCAGCTATGAACACAAGCATCTGGCCTTTTAACTTTTAACATCCACCTTCCTGGTGCCTTTGCACTGTCCTTTGTAGCACTTGTAATAGTGTTGGGCGATATGGTCATTTTTCAAATCGTCATATTGCCAACCTGTGAGATCGCCGATACACGATATTATCGTTTATGCGTGTGTGCATGGGTGGGTGGGGGCAAGAGAGAGACTCGGTACTTATCATAGGCTATTTCATAACTATGTGGTGTTTTAAACCGCGAGAGAGAGCCCATGAAAGCACCAATAATCTAAATAATTTACTATCAAACATAGGCCTACTGATAAACTAGCATGTTAAATATAAAAATATTTAAAACAGCTAGTTCATATATATTAGGATACAACAGTCATACATGGCTATTAGAACCGCGCATCCTGTGACAAGTTTGCCGCATCTGCGCACGTACGTTATCAGTCTAAAAGGTCTGCAAAATCAGTCAACTGAAAATCAAAAATAGATTTATTTTAAAGACCAACAATTTAACACTAAATATTGGACATAAACGAACACGTTAAATAGCCTATAAAAGTATTTAAAACAGGGAAGTTCATATATTTGGAGTAAAGTTAAATGAAATGGACATCAGTCATACAGAGCTCCGGACCACGCGCCCCATGACGAGCCCAACGCGCTGCCACAGAAACACGGATGAGATGCATTGTAACATAACTGTGGTGTTAAACTCAATTAGTGAGGGCTTGGTTAAAATATAGGCCGTTCAGATTACTTGTTAAGTGTAATACCTTATATCAGCAGACGATGTACGTCTGTGTTTGTGGTTGGAGACTTCGCTGGCTACAGGCTCTATCCTCATTTGCGCGTGTGTGTGAAATAGCGGGGCAATTTGATAATAATAGCCAAATTATAATAGGCCGCCTAATAATAATAATAGTAATCATTTAATACATTTATAGGAGATAAGCCTAATATCGTCTTGACTATCGACAAAGACATCTGCTATTGTCGATATCTCTGACTATCGTCGATACACGATACTATCGTCTATCGGCACAACCCTAACTTGTAATGATGTCAGGGGGGAGTGTGAAACTTTCCTTAACTGGGACTGTAAGAAAGGTTGCAAAGGTCGTTCTCGTATGTGTGTGTCTGCGCACGTGTGTGTTTTTAACAAACATGTTGTTCCTTTAGTTTCAGCATCACCTGAGAATTTTAATCCTCCCGTGAACCAATAATGCAGTTAATAAGGAGTTCAAAATAAAGTTCCTAAAGCAGAATCCTTTCCAGGAACATTTTAATTGCTACCTCAAAGCATAAAAGTAGTCTTAACTACATTGTTCTTCATTCACATAGAGAATCATGTGAAAAGAAAGTTTTTGCAGGCTAACTGACTAGGGTTTCTTCCAGCAAGTTTCTAGTTTTATAAAAAGTCCCTTATTGCACATAAAATGTAAACACAATGAAACAAATTCAGCATAAAGAAAATGTAGTCTAAGGTTTTTCTTTTTGGTTTCAGTGGTGTCCAATAACAGCATACAATTTGTTTTGTTAATCTGCTTCACTTGGTTTTGTTTGCTTTGTTTTGCTTTTATCTCCGTTTTTTTTTTAGGGCATTTTTATAGTTTTTTTGTGCATTTCTTTTCAACTTTATATATTTTTTTATTTTTATATATAATATTTTATATATATTTTATTTTAGTTTTTGCTTAGTTTTTTCTGTTTTTTTTTTTGTTTGTTTTTTTGTTTTGGTTTCTTTTAAACATTTTATTTTGTGGTATTTAGTACATTTTATGTTATTTTATTTCTGCCTTGTTTTGCTTTTTGCTTATTTTATTTTATTTTATTATGGAGGAAGGTCATTTAAATTATAGTATATAAAATGTACATAATGATTTATATATCATTGGTGGCCATAACAGGATTTCTTAAAACATATATCCCATCTGCAAACTGTTCCACACAGCTCTAGAATTCATTCACATATACATATACTTTTCCCAGATGTTAGCAATGGACATCATAAAACCTACACTAAGAAACAAAAATCAACAAATATACTTTATAAAAAGATATATTTATAAAGTATATTAGCATACTTTGTAATTATATATTTTTTAAAACCTCTGTATTTTATAAATATTTTAACATTTGAATGATTCCTGTATAAGTACTTCATCAGAGGAAAAATACTCTGAAAATACTACTTTGAACTTTTTTCCTTCTTTGAAGGTAACAGTGCTTCCAATGAAGCCAATTGTTTATGTAATTTTTTTTTCTTCTTCCCACCACAGTTTGCCATCTTCACAAACCTGGCTGAATCTGTGGTGTGGTTCTTTTCCTAATCATGTGATTACCAGACGTCCCACCTCTGAATAGAGTCAGAATGTGGGAGGCTATGGGAAAAGCCTCTGTCCCTGTATGCCATGTGTGCATCATGCTCCGTATGAGCAGCAGAGACATGTGATCCCATGCCCAGTGTTTGATCTTCCTCTTCTGTATCTGGTTTCCAGGGGCTCCCATGCAGGGGAAAAGATTACAGCATATCTGGCAACCCTGCCAAAGTGGTGATGGGGTACATATCTTGGAATACAGCACACAATGGTCTATGCGTGTAGGTTCGTGCCGGACTGTTGGATAGGGGTGCGATAGCCATTGTCGTTCACTCGGGTATGATACTTACGCAACAAAACTGAATGAAAGTAGGAGAGTTGATCAAGGAACTGCTGATCTTGTCTGATCACATTGAGCTTCAGGTGACCGTGTTGGTGGCTGTGCTATAGACACTGCATAAACAACACTGAGGAAAGATGTGATGGGATCAAATCCCAAGGGAAATACGTGCAGTATGAACTCCCATGGTTAACAACACCGACCCGGAGTGGCGTTTACTTATTAATGGCTTAGCTCCTGATTTCCCAGCATCACCCTGCTGTTTAGAAGGCTGCGTCTGCCCCAGCGGACCGGGTCAATAGGGAATGTTTTCAGCCATCTAGAAACCTGAGCCTGTGTGAAATTTTTAAAGTGCATGGTCACTCGGTTGTTGTGATTGTAACTTAGGCAGAGGAGAGTAATACTTTAGCTCTCTTCCAAAGTAGCACTTTAAATGAACTTCTTGACTGATTTGAAATGCTCTACATTTCAACAACCTGAAATGCACAGGAGATTTGACTCTTTGATTTCAATAGAGTTTGACATTAGCATAATGTTAAGATAACACAATACTGTAGTAAACATAATTAGTGCACAGTTAGTAACTTTTAATATGCACAGAAATACATTTCACAAACACGTATATTGAGTGGAAACATTTTTTGGAATTGAACTTAATTTATACTTTTGGGATTTGGATGGATGAATTTGAATGAAATCATATATATTTATAGTTGAATTTTCTGACCTTGTGAATTCTGGGAATCTTTTCGTTCATTCCACTTTAGTTCAATTATTTGTGAAATGTTTTTAGTGAAATAATTTTTTCATTGTTTGAATATGTTTGCATATCTAGGGCCCTATGATTTCCGCGATGCCAAAAATGTGAACGGAATTGCGGAATCCAGTCATAAAAACAGAATTGACTGTATAACGTGGAATGTTTTCTTGGATTACAAGAAAAATGTAATTAATGTTTTATGCCTTCATTTGATTACCAGAAAAAAAGTCAAATAAAACTTATTTCATAGGGCCCTAATTTTTTTTATTTTTGTTAAACCAGTTAAAAAAATTGCTGTTAAAATTGTAAGTTTCATGATTTCAAGACATGCTTTTTGATTAGTAAACTTTAATTCAACAATTAAAATGGAGTCTAGAAAAATAAAGAAAAATTAAAATGGAAAAAAGGGAATTTGGGAAAAGATAGAAATGGATTTCATAGGGCCTTCCATATCTTTACCTGAGCCCAGGTGCAGTCGCTGGCTTTGTCTAAGGCAGTTAATGGCTTCTCGAATGTACACTACAAGGTCCATCAAAACCACAATCCCAGCTCACTCCCATTGTGACCACATGAATACTAAATGAAGCCGCTAAATTAGCTAATTACATCTAGAAAGTGGAGTCGAGTCCAAAAGTCTGAGACCACTAGTGCAAAGCTTGTATTGTGAATGCTTTTCTTTTCTTTCTTCTTTTAATACATTTATTTAGTATGGAGGCTATATTACTATTGCATGTTTTGAGTAAAATATTGGATTACATCAAATATTTAAATATTTTACAATACTAAAAATGTCAGTTTTTTTCCATGTTTAAATGTTGAAAATCCCAACTTTTAAATGAGTTTTAGACCCAACTGCAATTTGTGATGTCTGGTATTCATGGAGTTTTGAAGCTTCATAGGTTGTCGTTCTGCTTTTCATGCTTTGCCTGCAGGGCTGTGTCACTTCATTCCAGTCCGTTCACATACGTTCATGTCCAAGTCACACTTGGGCAGTGTTATGCTGTCCAGGGTCAAGAGGCCACCAAGGTTCTTTTGTTAATGAACAAAAGTATTGTAGATATTCACTAACACCCATCATCTGCAAAGGTGCCTTTCCATTTGGTTCCACATCCTTTTAACCAACAGCAGCTGTCAAGTGCATTAAAGAGAGTGTGTGGCTGTTTCAGATGGAGCTTAGGCAGATAGTTAGGAGAGACATGGTGTCATCATTTGCTCCCCAAATATCATTTCAAACCCATATGACTTACTTTTTTCCATGTGACACAAAAAGAGAAATTCTGAAGAATATTCACAATGCTCTTTTCCTTTCAGTGAAAGCATGCAGTGGCTAGGGACCTATGATTGCTGTAAAGTTTGGATGAATAACTTAATAGTATGATGCACAATACACTCAAATCGCAATATGAACTAGAACTTGAAGAAAATTGTATATATTATAAATAAAATATATAAAATATACAGATCAGTAGAATATACTTCACAAAGTAATAGTAATAATACATTAATTAAGTTGTTAATGTTTTATGCCTTCATTTGATCGCCACTATTTTAATCATAAATCCAGAAAAATTAAAACAGAAAACAGAATTTGGGAAAAACTAAAAGATTTTTCAATTAATTGGACATGCTATTTGATCACAAAAATTTAATATAACCATTAAAACGGAATCCAGAAAATTTCATAGGGCCCCAAGTGACCGTAAATGACAAAAAGCACCATAAAAGTTGTTAATATAACCGATGCACTACATTTTAAATCATCTTAAGCTGTACAGGTAAATAGGTTTGTGTGAGGAATATAGGAGAATTATTTAGCATTATTCAGACTTGCACAGATGAACCAGTGGCGTTTGATGTCACTGACGTCAAATCTGGTGTGTCAAATTTGAATATGTGATTTAAAGAGTCCATCAAAGAATGTCAATTCTTTCATCATTTACTCACCTTCATGTCATTCCAAACCTGTATGCTTTTCTTTCTTCTGTGGAACAGAAAAGAAGATAATTTGAAGATTGTTGCTAACCAAACAATTTCAGGTCCCATTGACTTCCATAGTATTTTTTGTCCATACTATGGAAGTCAATGGGACCCGAAATCATTTGGTTACCAACATTCTTCAAAATATCTTCTTTTGTGTTCCACAGAACACAGTCTGTAATTTTTGAACGAACTCTCAGATCTCATTCTGTCTGTCATTCTCAAAGTAAAGTCCCTATGAGATCCTTATTTTGGGCTATATACCACCCCAGCTGTAAATAGAGGCATCTGGCACTTATGATTACCGGTGCTCAGTTTCTATGTTTCCAGACAGACAGTCCGTACCTGCTGTCTTCCCCTGGGACTGGCCGTTCTACACCTCCATTGTCCACCAGGCCACTCTGTCTCAATGGCTCACGCTGGGCCTTCTGCACCTCACAGTGCCGACAAACGGCTAAATCCAGCGTGGCTAAACTCTGCAGGATAATCTGATTAAACAATTACTGTGGACCCCAGAGGGTGTGCAGCGGGAAGCAGCTGGTCCATACAGACACGCATGCTTCATACTCCCATCATATGATGGACTGCAGAGGTCTCAGGCTGTGGAGCTTGAGAGAGACACATTGTGATAGTGTTTTTAATCTGAAAGCATGCTTAGCTTGCCGTTTTGCCACCACTGGGCTTATGTTGTCTGGATGTAGTGATGTGGAAACAGATCAGGAACAGTAGAGGAACTGTATCAGATTTGTAAAAATATTGGTTAGAGCACCAAAACTTTCATTTTTATTGTGTGTTTAGGTTAATTGATTAAAATCTGCTAATGCAAAATAATTAAAAAAACTTAATCAAAAGTTAATACTGTGTGAAATTCTCAAGCGTTTTATTTAGTACTTTATTTTATTTAGTAATATTCAAATTAAAATTTATTGTTATTTTTTTTTACTTCTGGTTGTATGTCAATTTTTTTTGCATAATATATGTATATGCAGTATATATGGACTAAAACAGACACACACAATACAGTATGTATATAAATAATATTTTGTGTGGTCACGCATGTTCATTTTCATATTTGTTGTATCATGTAGGTTAACTTAAGAAATTTCAGTTCATACAAGACT
This sequence comes from Sinocyclocheilus anshuiensis, assembly GCF_001515605.1. Lineage (NCBI taxonomy): Eukaryota > Metazoa > Chordata > Actinopteri > Cypriniformes > Cyprinidae > Sinocyclocheilus > Sinocyclocheilus anshuiensis. The sequence goes on from NW_015536552.1 coordinate 247,692, forward strand.
AGATCAAATCCATTCAAATATTTGATTTCATTCGATTTTTGTTGTTGAAAATGCTTCATTTAATGGACATATTTTAAGTTAAAGTAGGTTTATTGAACGTTATTATTTCATTATTTCATATTAGAGAGATTTTAAGTGCAAGATGATGTTCTGCAAAGACCAAAGTGAATGGCACAGCAGGGCAAAGTGATATTTCGAGCATTCCTGAGAGACGAAAGCGAGACAATAAAGGACGAGAGTGCTCTTGCTGCCTGAGGTGCCTTTAGCTGAGAACATCTTGTGCTTTTAGCGCTCAGTTTTGTATAGCACGAGCTGCAGGGCCCTTAAGAACAGTTGCTACAGCGGGTTGTTTTTGTGGCTATATTTTAATTTAGTAGTTCACGTAAGGCTACATACACGGGATGTGCATTATTGCTCTTGTTTTGAATCTATACTAGATGTAATGTTAGTTATGCTATTCATTGAAGCATGTGCGTTCGATTTTTTTAAACATTGTTTTATAGTTAAGCAGGTCGCAGGTTCAGTTTCATAAGTGAACCATGGCCTGGGCAGAAACATAGACTTCGGCCATTATCATCGTGATCATGGGACTGTCCCTGCAATTATTGTTCTGAAAATCATTTTGACGCACACCCTGAATAACTACCTCTCTGTGTTTGTAAACGAAGGCATGTGCCGCTGAACGAGAGAAACTTCATCACCTGCCCAAAGACAGCCAGTCAAGTGTGAGAATCACAGCTCATTTGAGCCCACGTGGGACTCGTCATGAAAAAAAGTGTGCTCACTTCATAACTGCTCAATGAAGCACTGTCATTTGACAATTAAAGCAGGCCCTGCCTGACTCTCCTCCTTCACTGTCTCTGACCACATGTTGCACTGTTATGCACTATACCAACTTTACATAAGTCAGTGTTAATGTATGAATGTAGGATTCTCAAAATCCTGTTTTTTTTCGGACTATTCCATAAATAATTTATGGAATGTCCATATTTTAATGTAGCTTTTATAGTCATTTAATAAAAGATTAATTGATAATAAACTTCATAATGGCTTCTTGTCTTTTATTTGTGAAGATCTATCTGTCTGTCTGTCAGTAATTTTTCTCTCTCTTTGAGAAAAAGAGATGTTCTTCCCCAAGATGTTTCAAACAAAATGTGTTTTCTGGAGATATTTGTAGTTTAATTGGTAATTAATTTTCATTTGGGAAAACTACACAAACATCAGTAAAAATAAAATAGACATGTTAAAACAAATTACAGAAACTGGAAAATAATTGATTAAAAAAAATTCACACCCTAATTTAAAACAATTGACCAGTAGCTACTTCCTAATTGAAAATTATACTATGTTTATATAATTTATTACTAACTTATTAAGTTGTGTCTGAGCTTAACCAGATTACATTTTTTAAAAGAAGAAATTCTTTAAATTATCGCACAAGTATATATTTTCCCCCAAGAGTTTAAAGCTACTGCATGGTCCTACTGTACTTCAGCTGTGTTAAGATGTTTGTTTTCATATATGTGTAAAATGTCTCATTAAATTTTGAGAATCTGTGAGATGGTATTCCTGTCAAATCAAGGTAGTGGTTTTAATACTGTGTATATTTCAATGAAAAACCGACCTTGTGACTAAATGAGCAGTGTGGATCAATTGTTTGCCACAGGCCTCTCTGCTGTGGCTCCATGACCTCCTTCAGTAAGAGGTTGGCAGTAGGAGTACAATGACAACATTCAAAAATACAGACAACTTGTTGTGTGCGTGTGCTTACGCGAGGGTGTGTCATAAAGCGTGTCACGGCCCTGTAATTATCTGAGGTGTAGGTTTCAGATGAGCAGCGCCACACGCGAGCGAGTCCTGCACTGATGTCATGTAACAGTGGAGGAGCCGGTTTCTGTTTTTCTCTCAAATCTTTTTATCTGTTTGTTTCACTTCATACCCCTCGAAGGCCGTTTTCTGTTTGCAAGTGAGCATATAGATTCAGTCCTCAAACAGCTCCACATCCACACACTGTTTGACATCAATTGCCAGGAGAATTTGTAATTGTGTGCCGTTCTCAACGTGTCTGCCTGCTAAGTCAACATAAAGAACAGCATAGGAAGGGCTCCATTCACACACTGGTCGTGTGAAAAGCTGATTGATTACCCTGAGTTAGTCTTATCATTAGTCTTGTTCGATTTAGTCACACAGACCTCACACTTTCACCGGCTCACTTCACCTCAATGCTGTTTGAGGCTTGGAGAGAAGCCAGTAGCTCAGTCCACCCATCCAAAGCATCTTTAATGGCTCAAATGAACATTAAACTGAATATTAGTCACTGAATACTACTTAAGTGTTTTTTTTTTTTGTGTTGCGCTTTACACATACTGTACACAATGTTACTACAAATTAAAACTAAAAATTAAGCAGTACACTGTACACAAAAATCATAGTTATAAATAAAACAAAGATTACTGTAGTGTTTTAAAAGAACATTTCAATCTTTAATGTTTAATTCAATGTTACTCTCCATTTCTTTGTAATTATTTGTGAAATTTACTTGCAATCCATGAGAGAAAATTGTTTCAGCCAAATATACACCAAATATTTTTCAGTGTCGATCAGATTTTCTGAAGTTTGTGGTGCTTTCCATTGGAAAGTTCATAATTGGTGTGTTGTGCGTGGTTGCCAGGTCATCGCTTTGCAGTTGCTAAGGTGTTTTGAGTGTTTTTAGTGCATGGACCTTTTTCACATTTCCGTGTTTCTCAGCAGTGGAAGTCATAAAGACTACATCGAATATATTTTTTGCGTTCCCACAGTTTCTGAAAAGCATCCATTGTTATGTGGTTAGCAGTGTTCTGTATGGTTGCTAGGTTGCTCTAAGTGGCTGTTAGGTGGTTGCTGTGATGTTCTGGATGGTTACTAGGTTGTTGGTAGGGTGTTCTGGATTGTTGCTATGGTGTTAGCTAGTGGTTGCTAGGTTGTAAGGGACTGCTAGGTGGTTGCTGTTGTGTTTTAAGTGGTTGTTAGGATGTTGTGGGTGGCTGCTATGTGGTTGCTAGGCTGTAACCGGACACTTTTTTTTCCTTTTTTTTTGCTGTATTGGTTTTAGTAGTATTTTTCCAATTAATTTTCATCATAACGATTTCAGAAAATTCCTCAATAAAGACTTCTAAGCCTTTAACTATAGTTCAACCAGCTCTGGGATGAATCACAACTTTACAAACTTTGATTTGAAGAAAAAAATCATGATAAACGACCAAATGTCCTCTTATAGTTAATTAGGAATGAACTATAATTCCACGAATCACTGACTGATCAGTTATTATTGGTAATCATGGTACATTTTTTCATGATTCTTCAGCATGTATTTGAAATAGAAATCTTTTGTAAGATTATAAATGTCTTTACTGCCACTTTTAATCATTTTAATGCATCCTTGCTGAATAAAAGTATTAATTACAGAAAAAAACCTTTGAACATGTATAAGATGTTTGGGGCATATGAACTCTATGGTGAAAATGAATTGAATTTTTATTTCTGCAAGCTGACTGTTGCACTCTCCAGTATATGTATTAGAGGGAAAAGTTTTCAAAAATGTAGAATGCATTTGCTATTATAAGAAATTCTCTCATATACACTGTGTAAGAGGCCCTCTGAGTGTGTCACAGTCCCTGTGAGATTCTGCATACCTGTGTCAACCCACTCCCACCCATCTCCACATAGTCTATTAGCGTAGTGACCTATTAAGTCGAGGAATGCTTTGAGTGAACCTCCATGACCTTGTAATGGCTGAAAGCCACTAGTTCAGGATCAAAGCTGGAAGGTTTGCTGCTCCAAAACCTGTCTGCACAGAGGTCAGCTTTGTTTGTATTTGAGAAACATCCCCTTCCTCCTCTCTCTAATACGCTCGTTAATGTGACGCACCATTTATATTTCATCATGAGAAGCCCATTAAATATATTGTCTGTAATGCCAAAGCGTGGGAAAACAAAAATCTTCTTTGGTCCAAGGATCTTGCATCTTGCCTTGTTTAAATTAAAGTTTAAAGTGACTTTAAAGGGACAGTTCACCCAAAAATAAGTGGAAAACAAAGAAGATATTTTGAAGAATGTTGGAAACCAAACAGTTTCAGGTTCCATTGACTTCCGTGGTATTTTTTTGTCCATACTGTGGAATTCAGTGGGACCCAAAACCGTTCAATATGTGATATCTATCTTGAGTTCTCTTCATTTTTTTCTCACATATTATTTTTTATCTCAAGTGTTTTATTTTTTGTCCATACTGTGGAAGTCAATGGGACCTAAAACCATTTGGTTACCAACATAGTATGGACAAAAAAAATATTATGGAAGTGGGGTTTGAAACCATTCAGCCAACAACATAGTATTTAGTATGGAACCGTTTGGTTCCCAACATTCTTCAAAATATCTTCTTTCCTTTCTGTTCCACATAAGAAAAAAATTCATACAGGTTTGGAATGACTTGAGGGTGAGTAAATTTTTGTGTGGAATATCCCTTAATTCTAACTCATTACAATATGATCCAGTTTCCCAAGGTTTCCAGGTCATTTGGTTTTTCGTCAGCTTTTCACCTGAAGGCCTAACGGACGTGAAGTGTATATATTTGACCTGTTTAAAGCAGATACCTTCAGGCCAACACGCTATGTTGTGATTACAGGTGCCTTTTATTAGGTCAAATGGCCGTTTTCATATACTTGTTTGGGTCGGGACAAATGAGAGCTGGTCTTGGATCTGTCCTAAAGGGATGTCGTAGGCTAGGAGCTTCATTCGGGATGTAATTTGTCTCCCTTCTGTTCTCAGAAGTGTCTCTGACAGCACACGTTAGAAACACGTTAACATCTGCCCGGGCCGTGTTTAAAAGCTAAGGGGCTTAATTATTAACCACTTCCTTCCTCAAGAGCTTCCGCCCCCTGAAGAAGGTGTCCACGCCATCTCTGTTTCAGTGAGTCTTCCCTTCCTCTGTTTCTACATTCATGTGTCATTTCCAGCACATCTCAACTCTGATGTATTGTGTGTAATAGCATTCTATGATGGAAATGATTGCTTGGGAAATTACATTTTGAACATTTTTGGAATAAAGTAAGTGACTCATTTGTCTTGCTAAGGCTAATGTACCCATTTCATAGACTTTCAATATGTGCATTTATAAAACTATATTTTTGTTAATTTACCTTCGCATTAAATTGCATAAAACTAGTTAAATATGTTTGAGTCTGTTAAATCTGAGTGTTCCTTACACTATTGGAGCAAATGGGAACGCAAAACAAAAAAAGAAATCATAATTTCATTTCCATTCATTACTATAGAAGTTTACCCTGCTTCTAAAAACCCTGAAAATGGGAAAAGGGTCTATTTCACAGCTAAAATTTGATGTAGTACATACTGACAGTTACTTTTTTTTTTTTTTTGCATAATTTTGAGAAAATTACAGCTTGATTGGAAATGACATACATTTAAAATACGGTTTGCAAGTGATATCCATCTTTAGTTTTCTTTATTTTCTTCTCACTAGTCTTATTTTTTTATATTTTAATATTATAATTTTTTTTTTAAGTTTTTAAATTACAAAAATTCTAATTCGAGACACATTTGAGGCATCATTTCTACCAATCAATTTTGCCACAAATAAGTTTTTTTTTTCTTAAAAACAAAACTTTTATTAGTGGCAAAATGTTTGTGGGACAGTTTATATTTATATAATGTAAATTTATAATTCATATATAATTTATATATTTTTCTAATTTCACACAATACATACTGAAATTATTTGTTTATTTCACTGTATCACAGTTATCATAGTTTTAAATGTAATAATTCATTTATTAATGATGGATAATCCTTTTAAGTTTAAAAGTGGATTTGGGACATGAGTAAAAGAATAAAATCTATACATAAAAGGCATTTGAACATTTTAAGACATTACAACGAAGAAAACAGTCTGGTTTTAATAACTCTTGACAGTTTCTTTTCCTCTAAATGACCTTGTGATTGTGCAGGTTCCTTGGAATAAAAGGAGGGAAAACCAGGTGTAACAAGAGACTGAAATTCTGGTTTTCTCTTTCAAAATAACCTGCACACACACTCCCGCTTCGTTTCTGTTCCTCTCGTTTTGTCAGTGCATTAACATTTTACAGGAAAGGGCGAAAAGCCATCTGCTTCCTGAGATTCATATTATGGGATGTATGAGTGTTAAAATGAACATCCGGCACATTTGAACCCGTTAATTTTGACCCAGTCTTGCATCTTCAGCCCGAGAAAAAGAATGGTTTTGTTTCTCCAGACAGATTTCATGAGTTAACTCATGATGTCACCTGACTGGATTTATCATGCTAATGTTAATTGTTTTTTTGTTTTTTTTCATTACTGGGTTTCCGCGGGTCCTTAAAAAGTCTCAAATTTAGTTGTCAAATTTAAGACTATAAAAAGTCTTAAATGCTACAAGAAAGTCTTTATTATGATTTCAAGAGGTCTTAAATTTGGAGACGGAAAGATTAGATTTGCGATATGGCTAAATGTGACGATTAAACTTCAAAAGGCTATGATTTAATTGAATAAAATGAGCGCTGCACGTTTAAAGTCAGATGCTGCGCTGCTTTATTTACAGCTGTTACCGGGGAAACCGCTCTGGCAGAGAATTAATGTGTATTTTCTATCAGCCCGTCTGCTGTTTTTGTTCAGACCAATGTAAAAAAAAAACATGTTTTTAAATATGAACTGGTGGATCGACAAGAAGATAATGCATTATAAAAATCTAAACAATTAAGACAGTAAAATATATTTATATGTTATTTAATTAATATAATAATTGATTGATAAAAAAAAATTAAATTCATGTAAATGATACTTTTGACTTAAAAATGGTTTGAAGCGATTAAAAATGAACTTATAAATGGTTTGAAACGATTAAACTTCAAAAGGCTATGATTTAATTTAATAAAATGAGCGCTGCACGTTTAAAGTCAGATGCTGCGCTGCTTTATTTACAGCTGTTACCGGGGAAACCGCTCTGGCAGAGAATTAATGTGTATTTTCTATCAGCCCGTCTGCTGTTTTTGTTCAGACCAATGTAAAAAAAAAACATGTTTTTAAATATGAACTGGTGGATCGACAAGAAGATAATGCATTATAAAAATCTAAACAATTAAGACAGTAAAATATATTCATATGTTATTTAATTAATATATAAAAAACATGTTTTTAAATATGAACTGGTGGATCGATAAGAAGATCGCGTCAGCGCACAGACATCAGATAAATTATTTGTGCAGGTCTTAAAAAGTCCTAAATCTGAGCTTAAAAATCCTGCAGATACCGTCATTAGCTATATCCATGTTCTTTGTTCATGTGATCAGAACCACAATTAGTTGTGATGCAGGAGATAATTTGAAAACAATAATCACATCATCTGTCAGCATGCACTTATTTGTTTCTCCTCAGGGTCAGGTGAAGAATGCGCAAGCAATTAGCTAATTCTTCAAACCATATTTTGACATTTGACATGAAATATAAAAACATGAGCAATTAAGTATGCTTGCATCGTGGTTGTTTACCACCAGGTTGCATACAAGCTAAGATTAGTGACTCTGATTTGAGATTACGATCGTTGACAGGAAAAGTGGAAGCAAGTTCGTCTTCTTTTTTTTTTCCCAGAGCAAGTGCCCCAACTTGTTCTGCTGAAAACCTGTTCAATGCTCCTTGAGTTTTCCTCCGCCCTGTGTGTTTTCGATTTGAGACTGTTACTGTAGTGCAGACGGAGCTCAGCGTCAGATACAGGTGCTCTGGGAAAACTCAGGAAGTGATCAAGTCTTGTCGTAATGTCATCTTGTAACACAGAGAGCATTTTTGCATTTGTATTTAACTGTTGCATTTTTTTATTTAACTGTTTTGAGTCTTTTGAAACTATAAACACTCTCAAGTTAAAAGTAGTTCAACTTCAAAAAAACAAACAAACACACACACTGCCCTGTGTCTTGCATTTTTAAACACAAAAATGCTGCAACATCAAAAATAGGCTAATAACTAAGGAAACCCATTTCTGCCATGGAATTAAAAAAAAATATTTAAAATAAAAAAGGGTAATGGTGACTTTTTATCTCACAATTCAGACTGTGTTTCTTGTAATTCTAAGGGGGAAAAAGTCTGAATCATGAGATATAAACTCATAATTCTTCTCACAATTCTGAGTTAATATCTCAAAATTCGCAGTTTATATCTTGCAATTCTGTCTTTTTCTCATAATTCACAGTTTAAATCTTGCAATTCTGTTTTGCTTTGTTTTTGTCTCACAATGTCTCACAATTATCTCACAATTCCGTTTTTCTTGCAAATCGGAGTTTACATCTCAATTCTGATGCTTAAAAAAAAGTCACAATTGTCAGATTAGACGTCGGAGGTTCCGTTTTATTTTTTATTGCATGGTGGAAATGTGCTTCCCATAAATAATTAATTTTTACATAAAACAACGATTAAAATGCGGTGAAGTAGAACTCCGTAGAAAACACGTTCTGAGGAACATTGTGTCTCAGCCAAAACTTGTTTCCTCATTGACTGGGTTTGTCTTTGGGTGTCACTGGGGTCAAGGCAACGGGCCAGATGAGTTTACCTTTTGTAAATGAGTAATCCTTATTACAAACTCACATTCCTTTACTGTAAATCACTGCGGTTAAATGTAGAGAAATAAACACCTTATTTTGGATGGCCGCTTGATACTACAAATCCCTCCCCCACCATCTCTTCCCACATTCAAAACTCAATGAAAACACATTTTATTTAAATGTTTATGCATTGCAATCAATTTATCCTTTATTTTGTTTTTCTCATTTTTTTTTTGTATTTCTAATGTTATTTTCTTCTAGTATAATTTTATTGTTTACAACAGTGTTCCAAGCATAATATGAGTGGAAAAACAGTCCTGATACAATGCCAAGTAATGTAAAAAAAAAAAAAAACAAGTCACATGGCAGAACAGGTGGAAATAAATTCATCTTTGTGAGTGATATAGCCAGATTCTCTGCTAGCTTTAATATTTTCACCATCTCGTCTGTGTGCTTTGTGTTTGGAATTGAACTAAACTTCACTACCGTTCTAACTTAATCTTCTCTTGAGGTATTGCCCGAGGAGACTATTATTTATAATCTTCTTTTGTAAGTCACATGAGGGCATACGATGTCTTTGAGAGATTTCAGTGCTCAATCTGCCAGTCGGCGTGTGCACCTGCATATGTGTCATAGCATTTGCAGAGCTTTTCACTCTGTTAAACATTCATGCAGAGCCTTCCAAGTGTTCATTCTGACTATGAAACATTCTTTTTA
>NW_015536552.1:257283-257821 GCF_001515605.1 Sinocyclocheilus anshuiensis
GTGTGTGTGTGTGTGTGTGTCTGTGCACCTGGGTGCTGTAATATGCTCTGCAGCTCTGTGCTAATTGAACAGTGCTTCATTCCCAGCTGCTGAATATATAATAAGTTCATCAGCTGACATTTCACATATATCACATTTAATATATATACACTACTCTTTAAAAGTTTGAAGTTTCTTATGTTTAGCAAGGCAGCATTTATTTTAATGAAAAATACAGTAAAAACATCTGTTTTCTATGTTAATATATTTTAAAATGTAATTTGCTTATGTGATTTGAATGTAAAAAATGTAAAAATTTGTTACACATACATATACATCAGTGGTGTGCGGTGGTGTTCTGAAGTTTTATAAAAAAAAAATTTATCAAATGTAAATTCCTGTCCCAGTCACATGTTCTTGGTTAAATAAACATTACTTACACTACCAGAAAAAAAAATCTATTTTATATTTTTACATTAACAATGTAATCAATATTCTGTTTATTAAAGCCAAGGATGAATCTCATCAAGTTAGTGTTTTTAGGCATTTTACATTTATT
>NW_015536552.1:258569-274891 GCF_001515605.1 Sinocyclocheilus anshuiensis
TTAGGGGGTCTGTTAAAATTGAATGGGCTCAGGGGAGGTGAGAGAGACGTGGACTCCTGGGTCCTGCTGTAACTTTACTCGCTGGTGTCGCTGTAGCACAATGTTTCTTTAGAAAAACGAGTGATTTATACACTTTTTAATGTTATATTTTGTAATATTATCATTGTTTTACTCCGGATATAATATTTGTTGATATTTCTCATGTGCGCCACGACTAGGTTTAATTCAACGATCAGACGCCATATTCTATTCACAGCCTCAAACTGGCCTAATTCTACTTTTTCTCGCTAATTCCACTTCTTAGGACTAGAAAAGAACAGATACCCCAACTGCAATGTAGACATGGACGATAAAATCTGATATATTCTTCAATAAACTTTGAAAAATGAATTTACCGTCATGTGTTTTGGCGATCTGCGCCATTTTCGTGCTGTTGTGTGAGCCTCAGTACCGGAAGGCCTTTGACTGCACATCCGATTCCCTGCGCCGCAAACAATGCGCATGCGCACAGCACAAAGACTAGGCGTCAACACAAATGGCAAATGGCAACACTTTTTAGTATACCCCCCGCTCTGCTTGAGAAATGTAGCTATAGTACAGTCGATTTTGTACGATTTCTTTGTACGTGCATTGTTAGAGGCTCCAAGATACAGGTTACCTTAATTAATGATTTAAAATCCTCAAAGTTTTCTTGTCTCCAGTCACATTTTCTTGGTCAAATAAACATTACGCACACTATCAGAAAAAGCAAAATAAATACATAAATTCTACTTTATATTTTTACATTAACAGTGTAATCAATATTCTATTTATTAAAGCCAATATGAATCTAATCAAGTTAGTGTTTTTAAGTATTTTACATTTATTCTAAAATAATAACTCAAGGCAGTAACAATTTAAACAATATATTTTGTGAACTTATGTTCAGCTATTCTTTTTAATAGTTAACTTTTAACTATTTTTGAATTATTCGGTTCATCAGTCATCAAAACTCAGTAAATATTGGTCACAGACACAGAGACTTACTTTTAATTTGACCAAGCTGTTTACTCACTAAAAACTCCCACAGATCATGTTTTCAGGCCATTTCAAGTCTAATTTTGATGTAACAAAGTGGTTATATCTAAGACTAAGTGTTTGAATTGTTTACTTTTTTAAATGAGTCTTCCCATTAATGCCATTATATTGTTCATTCAGCCTGATTCACGAGTGATTTATACACTTTTTAATGTTATATTTTGTAATATTATCATTGTTTTATTTTTGTAATGTGATTTTTTTTTTCTCATCCAATATGACACAGCATCCCTTGCCTACTCGGAGGAAACGTATGTATATATTATGTATGTATGATGGACCAAATAAAGAGGCGTTTTGTTTTGGTTGTTTGTAATGGTTGCTTTGGTAACCTAAAGTTCCTTAACAAAAAAAACCGAATTATAATTCCTTACAATAAAAGCTGCATAGCCTGTTTTACTTTGTTAAATGCTACATACTGCTAACAATGGCAGTTTAATTCTAGCCTGAGAGGTTCAAATTTGTTTGTTGCGCTGTGGTAATCTAAACTGAATCTAAGACAACAATTACAGCTCATTCCATGCATTGACTTTGATGCTAAGTCCAAAATTGACACACTTTTTTGCCTTTGAGGTATTTTTTTTTTATGTGTCAATCATTCACGCATCACTTCCTGTAATGAATGACAGCGGTTATTGAATGTGCCCCTTCGAAATGAACTTTCTTGAATTACTATCTCCTTGTGAGACGTAATTTAAAGTACTTAGAGGACTTTTTGAATGACATGTCTTTGATCCTGCCAAAACTGTACTCAGTTATGCTTGTGTAATGAGTCTGTGTTGGCTCTGCACCTATAAACACACTGGTTTATTGTCACAAAACCCCTGCTTTTGTTTTACACAGATAAACAGGACAATAAATAATGGCAAACATTAGATCTACATTTGTACAATACAGCAGTTCCTGTGATTCCAAGAATAATCCTGAAGGTTTTGTTGAATGTCATTCTCAGCGTGTCGCCTGATTCAACACGGCTGCTGTTTGTCCCACATTGGCACACTGTGCATCTCTGCTCGTCCAGCTGTTCTTGAATCTCTTCCAAACCAGTCAGAGCTGTTGTTTATTTGAAATGGTTCAATCCAATCCAGATTAATGGTGCTTTATCATCTGTCCCCCTCCTCCTCTTCGACTTTAATCACAGAACTCACTGCTGCCAGCATGAAAACCAGACCCAGAATTTTCCCCTTTTATATGACTTCTGATGGATTTGCCTTATTTTAAATGACTAATTATTTATCAACAAATAAATGGCTCTATTTTAGAGCATAAATCATAGAGCATAAACAGAGGACTTTTATTCCATTTTAATTTGAGTTTTTATATTTAAAGTTTGTAGAGATGGAACATAAAACATTTTTTTATACAATTGCTTCTTTTATCTGCAAATTCGGAGGAAGTTGACATATTAGGGCTTTTCCAAATGTCATAATTCATCCCTTAAAACTCAACGTATTTGAGAATGAAGTGGGAGGGCGGTTCTTTCCCTTTTCTTCCTCTGTTTTAAAACATCACATTTAAGGCTTAACTCTTAAATCCTCTTCATACACCACAGAATCCCTGAACTCAGTGACTCTGCTGCATTGCGTTGGATGGATGCCCTGCCCAAACCTAAGAAACTCTGTGTTGTTTATGATGCTGAGGTCATGCTGGAGTAAAATGTACAGTTTCTGGCATGTTTTAAGTGAGTATATGACTTTGTTTTATAATGTGTTTGTGCTACATAGGCAAAAAATTTTAAAGTTTGATTTTGAAGCAATAATTCATATAATGATATAATGAATAAATTACCCAACAAATTGAGATTAAATGCTGCAACAGCATTCAAAAACATATTTGGGTGTTCCACTTGATAATTTTGCTACTAGTTGCAATAGAGAAATCATATGTACTGAGTGAGATTAGTCAATGACAAAATGATCATTTGATCCTAAAAGGTCCCTTGTGACTAAAAAATGAATGTGTATAAAGAAAAAAAAGTAACCAGAAATGACAACAGCAAAGTATGTCTAGAAGACTGTGCTTTTAGTTTAATTGGAGCAGTCTCATTGAAATCGCTTTAGTCTTCCTCTTTACTGTGAGCAAGCAGGGATTCACGCATCAGCTCCTCAGAAGTATGACTAAACAGCAGTGCGTCGCACGCACTTTTTCATTCCCACAACTTTAGTTACAGCTCAGGATGTTTTCTGGTTATACAAATTGATTCCTCGAGTAAAAGCTGATAGCAAATTGTTCTAATTAGTCCGCTGATGAAAATGGAAGTGATTAGCACATAGTTGCTTAATGCAGATATTTTATCTGCCTAAATGTTGTACAATAAATAATTCTCAAGACCCCATTAAATCAAAATGAGAGTTTTGTGGTTTAATCCATGTGTTTTAACTACGAGGAATTCTATATGCTAAACGTTGAAAAAAAAAGATTTTCTTCTGGTAAAACTGACCAAAAATCCTGATGACTCATCCTGCACTACACAGATTTTTGTCCAATCAGATGCTCAATAGAGTCAGAATGCCCCACCCCCTAATACCACCTGCAACTGACTAGCAAATCATGGTTCATGTTTGTGATGTAAATACAGCTACACTGATTTCTTTCCTCTGTTGACATATTTCCTGTTTAAAAGGAAGTGTGGCCAGGGCATATTGAAAGCCTCATCCTGTTTTATTTTTAAATAGCCAATAGACTTCAGGTACATCACAGCCAATAATTATAATGTTTTATCTACTTGTTTCTAGAGAACATCTGAGTTCAGTGTAGTGTAGTGCAGGATGAGTCATCAATATTTTTTCTTTGTTTTCTCAGAAGAAAAAAGCCTGTAAATTAGACATTTTAAATGTGTATAACTGTAAATTAGACATTTTAAATGTGTTTTTTTCTCCAACTTTTAGAGTACACAATAACACAATAGACATAGTATATATATATATATATATATATATATATATATAGTAAATATAGTAATATTATAATATTATGTGACAATAATTATTACAACCATTTTATTACATACAGTACATTTCTTCTTAGCAATTATTGTTAATATTAGTATTCATTTTTATAATTTTCATTTTTTTGTATTATTATCAAGTGAAACATTATACAACAACATTAATAACAGATTATTATCAGATTGTATACAACATATTATATTGGTTAACAACATGTTGCATACAATCTAATATTATTATTAATAATATTTTTTATTATTGTTGTTGTTGTTAAGCAATATAATATATGTTGTATACAATCTATTATTATTATTATTATTATTATTATTGATATTAGTATTAATTTGTATCATTTTAGCTTCGAGTGACAAATCATCGGCGGAGAAAATGGAAACGCTCGTACATCTCATAGTTTCGCAGGATCATACTCTCCGACAGCAGATACAGCGAATAAAAGAGCTGGATAATGAAATAGAAAGGTATGAATCAAAAGTTCACTTTGACAGAATGCAAATACACGGCGTAAACTACGTGCAAGACACTTATTTGCTCGACCAAGGCTTGGATACAGATTCCAGCGCGCATCCGGACGCGTCCTTTGCGCAGTTTGAGGAATACGCGGCACGCTGCGACCAAGTCATTCAACTTCAGGAGGAACTGGCCGAGAGGGAGGCTCTGATGGAGATACTTACAGGTGAAATACAAGAAGAACTCAACCACAGGTGGATGAGACGGCGACAGGAGCAGCTTTCCAACAAAGACGCGGAGAGCACTGGAGAAGAAACGGCTCTCAAGGTGACTTCGGTCCCTGAGGAGCCGGTCCCAGATGTTCCGGACCTCCTAACAGACAATGAACTCCAATTAGAGGAGGAGAGGATCAAAACACAACTGGATACGAGTTTATACATCGGGCTGCGCTTGAACACCGATCTGGAGACGGTGCAGAGCGACTTGGATATGAGTCAGGAGCTTTTGGACGCGAAGGAAAAGGACTTGAGGGAATTACTCGAAAAGGTTCACAGATTAGACGAGTTGGAAGGGACACAGGCGGATGACAGCAAAGATGAGGGAGAAACTGAACAAATGCCTTCCGTAGACAAAGACAATGTTTGGGTAGAGCAGGCGAGGGGACTGTCAAAAACATGCACCAATGATGATGATTCGGACACCGGACTGAGTTCAATGCACAGCCAGGAGTCGGATAACGCGCCTGTTTGCGAGTCACTTGTGTGACAGGACGCTGTGGAAATCGTAAAGGGCCTAGAATCGTGTATGTGGCTCCGCGGGAAGCATTCGAACCGGCGCGAACTCAGGGAAGATTTCGCCTCTATTGATTTCACGAATGTTCTCTCTTCATAAGAGAGGAACGCATGTAAATTATACCAATGTAGTGTTATGATCGCCTCACTCTCCAATTGCCTCACTTATACACACGGAGAATAGCTTGTAAGGTGCAGCTTATCAAATTATAACGAAATAACCAATGCATTGACTGTCCACTGTGTGCTGACTAATGTTGTAATACCAATACTATGTATTTGTTTTACGTAGCCTTATGTTTAAAAGCTAGTATTTAACAATGTACATTTTGAATATATATATATATATATATATATATATATATTAGAAACCCACAAACTCTAATTCTAGCTTTTAAACATAAGGCTACGTAAAACAAATACATAGTATTGGTATTACAACATTAGTCAGCACACAGTGGACAGTCAATGCATTGGTTATTTCGTTATAATTTGATAAGCTGCACCTTACAAGCTATTCTCCGTGTGTATAAGTGAGGCAATTGGAGAGTGAGGCGATCATAACACTACATTGGTATAATTTACATGCGTTCCTCTCTTATGAAGAGAGAACATTCGTGAAATCAATAGAGGCGAAATCTTCCCTGAGTTCGCGCCGGTTCGAATGCTTCCCGCGGAGCCACATACACGATTCTAGGCCCTTTACGATTTCCACAGCGTCCTGTCACACAAGTGACTCGCAAACAGGCGCGTTATCCGACTCCTGGCTGTGCATTGAACTCAGTCCGGTGTCCGAATCATCATCATTGGTGCATGTTTTTGACAGTCCCCTCGCCTGCTCTACCCAAACATTGTCTTTGTCTACGGAAGGCATTTGTTCAGTTTCTCCCTCATCTTTGCTGTCATCCGCCTGTGTCCCTTCCAACTCGTCTAATCTGTGAACCTTTTCGAGTAATTCCCTCAAGTCCTTTTCCTTCGCGTCCAAAAGCTCCTGACTCATATCCAAGTCGCTCTGCACCGTCTCCAGATCGGTGTTCAAGCGCAGCCCGATGTATAAACTCGTATCCAGTTGTGTTTTGATCCTCTCCTCCTCTAATTGGAGTTCATTG
This sequence comes from Sinocyclocheilus anshuiensis, assembly GCF_001515605.1. Lineage (NCBI taxonomy): Eukaryota > Metazoa > Chordata > Actinopteri > Cypriniformes > Cyprinidae > Sinocyclocheilus > Sinocyclocheilus anshuiensis. The sequence goes on from NW_015536552.1 coordinate 264,963, forward strand.
TCTGTTAGGAGGTCCGGAACATCTGGGACCGGCTCCTCAGGGACCGAAGTCACCTTGAGAGCCGTTTCTTCTCCAGTGCTCTCCGCGTCTTTGTTGGAAAGCTGCTCCTGTCGCCGTCTCATCCACCTGTGGTTGAGTTCTTCTTGTATTTCACCTGTAAGTATCTCCATCAGAGCCTCCCTCTCGGCTAGTTCCTCCTTAAGTTGAATGACTTGGTCGCAGCGTGCCGCGTATTCCTCAAACTGCGCAAAGGACGCGTCCGGATGCGCGCTGGAATCTGTATCCAAGCCTTGGTCGAGCAAATAAGTGTCTTGCACGTAGTTTACGCCGTGTATTTGCATTCTGTCAAAGTGAACTTTTGATTCATACCTTTCTATTTCATTATCCAGCTCTTTTATTCGCTGTATCTGCTGTCGGAGAGTATGATCCTGCGAAACTATGAGATGTACGAGCGTTTCCATTTTCTCCGCCGATGATTTGTCACTCGAAGCCTCCTCTTTCTTCCTATTCATTTTGTCCAGCTTTCTAAAAGCCTTCCGCACAATCCTCCGTTGTTTTTCCTGTGAAATCTGCATGGTGGCTCTGGTAGTGCAAGGGCTCTCTTTGCTGAGCACGACCCGCGCCTCTGCGCTCCTCGGTCCGCTGTTGGGCAGCGACGCGTCGCTCCTGACCAGGACGAAGCGCACGTTCTCCTGCTCGTCGCCCCAGGCGCTCCACAACCGCAGGATTTTGGTTTTATTCGGCAGAATGCGCTCAAAACCTCTCCATTTCTCCACGATACAGTACGACTGCGGAGTACCGGTGAGCATCGCGCCTTTCTGGAAGTTCTGGTCCTCCAGCAGCACTTTCACTACGTCCGCGCAGGTGGTGCGTCTGGACAGCCCGGACACCAGTTTCTCCTCCCGGCATACCCACACCGAGATTTTGCTCTCCTCTTGTTCCATGATAACTCACATCGAAGTCCCCGGAACCTGTTTTACTTTCCACTCTCACATTCAGGAAATGTTACACGCGGTAAAACTAGAGAGATGACTCGCCCCGCGCGCTCTTCACCGAGTTGTGTTTGTCTCTGAACTACAGCAGCGTGGTTCTGAGCACTCAGGAACCACCCCATCGAGTCCCAACATCACATGACATTAAACTCCAACTTCACTCTTAATAGATAATAATACACTCAGATGATCATAAACACATGCTGTGAATATAGGGGCTAGTGGTCACTTTTTCACTCCATTTTACTACATTATTTTTGAAAGCATTTCTGTGTAAGCAAAAATGCATCTGAACATTTCCGACATTATTGCGCAGGGGAAAAATAGATTTCGCAGAACATATGTTGACCAATAACGGGGCTTGTTGTCACAGGACTGAATATGGGAAAGTTGTCGCTATGGAACCTGTCATTAAACCGCCTGTATCGACGTTTCAGCACAATGTAAACACACAAAACATCCATGAATCACAAAGTAATTTTTGAAACTAACACAAAAATATTGAATCTTTATTTTGACTAACAAATGTTGTAATTCAAGGTTTTCCAAACTGAAATTCATCAACCCCTGGGGGTTGAGAGTTCACAAAAAGTTAATAATTACTTCATAAAAATGTAAAATAGAGTATTCATTTAAAAATAAATGAAAAATACAAAATTCTAGGCTATAAAATTTGACATTTTATTAGTTTACCTGCATGTCATTAACCAAATTCAGAGAAAAAAGTTAATAATTACATTACAAAATTTCAAATTCCAAAGAAATTATAAAAAAGAAATATAACACTTAATAAAAAGCTGACATTTTATTAGTTTACCCGCATGCATTAAGCAGCATCAGAGAATGAAAAGCTAATATATCCTAAAAATATCAAATTAAAATAAATGATATAAAAAAATAAAACAGTTACATATTTTCTTAGTTCACCTGCATGTAATTAACCAAATAGAGAACTGTGAACACTGAATGTGTTGTTAAATGTGTTGTGAAATATTAACTTAAAATTTCAAGAGGTTTTTCAAGTAAATATTCAGGTCAAAGAGGTTTGGCAGATAAAAACTTTTGGGAACCTTGTAATTAAACTGCATAAATATGTAACATTTAAAACAAATGACAACTTGTCCCAATGAGAAAATAACTTGCCAAACATACTATAAAAAATACCCTTGTCCTAAGAACACAGTTCAACAAATATATATAAAACATTATATAACCTATAATCTTTGTTAATATTATTGGTGTTACTAGTTGTTTAAATTGCTAGTAGCCTACGTCTATTCATGACGTAATGTACATTTGATAAAATATGAGATTCAGACTGTAAAGTAGTTCACTAGAGGGAGGTTTATTATTGTTAGTCTGAAAAAGGTCAGTGACTATAACGTAAATCACTACACTGGTTTTATCCAGCTGTGCATAACCGGATGTTCAGATTTCCCATCGGTCAGTGCAGATTTAAGCTGTAATATCCCCAGATGAGAGAGGGCAAAAGACTACTGTCCTGGTGAAATAAGCCGTCAGGATTATATTGAGATATAATCTATATTATGTGCTAACATAGAGCTGTCAACATATGTCTGTAGTTAGTACTGATAATAATAATAATAATTATAAATTATAATAATCTGTGTGTGTGTGTGTATACACACAAGATACAAGTTAATCTTTAAAAACACAATAATGTAATATTACTGTTAAATTTAATCTTTAGCAAATTGAAAATGAATTAAAAAAAATTCAGTGTGAATTACAATGTGATGTCTAAATTAACTTGTAGCATTTTAAACCATTAATTTTATTTAATTAATTACATTTTTTTTTGTGTCTGTTTTCTTTTAAAGGGGTCATATGATGCGATTTCAAGTTTTCCTTTCTCTTTGGAGTGTTACAAGCTGTTCGTGAATAGATAAGATCCCTAAAGTTGCAAAGACTAAAGTCTCAAACCCAGAGATATTCTTTATAAAAGTTAAGACTCATCCACGCCCTCCTAAAATGCCTCGTTTAAACACGCCCCCACATGTCTACGTCACTGTGTGGGAAGATTTGCATAACACCGCCCAAATGTTCACGCAAAGAAAGAAGGCGTAACTTTATTGTTGCTGGCTCCGCCGCCGCCATGTTGTGAAGACGCTGTGTGCAACAAATGCCTCGTTTATAATGGGTTTTATTGGTTTTGTCTCGTCGCTCCGGCCGGACACAGCATCACAGTATGGACCAAGTAATATATTATTGTCCATTTATGAGTTATTGACCAAATCATTGTCAATATTTGTGTTCTTTAGCTGGTCCAGCGCTCAATGTTCAGTGACACATGACATAGTATATATAGATAGTAGTAATAATAATAATAACGTGATTATATTCATAATTTTATAATTATTTTCATAATTAAATTTATAATTATTATAAATAATAATTTTAACATTTGATATAATATGTTGTGATGTTTATTTAATATGTATTCAATTTTATTGTAAAAAGGAATAAAGTATTCGTGGAAAATAGGGTAGCACATTGAAGAAAACAGGGTAGTGTAGCGTGTCATTATTTACAATGTACTGCCACCTAGTGATTGTAAGAAGCATTACTTATGTTTTTTTTTTGACTCCATCAAAACAAGCCACATGTAATTCAAATGGTGATATATTTGTTTCTCAAAAACAACGTGTGTGTGTGTGTATGTGTGTTTCAGAAAGCTGAATATGTCATTTTTGCGCCAATAGTGCCACCTAATGGAATTTCAAAAATAAATCTGTTTTCAAAACAGCTTTCCGAATACGTGATTGATGGACCAGCCCCCAACTCACGCCATTGGTCGAGTCAGAGTTTAGACTGGTCGTTCAAAACAAATGGGGGAATTTTCATAGCGCAGCTGAGAGAATCTTTATAGTTTTCGCGAAAATTAACCGACGAATGGCTTTACTCACAGTCTCTGTATCTGGGATATGATTTTAAACAGAAAATGACATGACATAGGCCTACTTCAGCTTTAAATGCAAAGAACACTCACAAATAAACACCTATTTACACATGTGCATTTACAAATGACATGGGAATTGTAGGACCTACCAGTAGGATGGTAAAGTTTTCTAGTACGCTGTTCATCATGTACTTCTCAGGCAGGTGCTTGAGCTTATGGATAAAGTTGATCATGTATTCACACATGGGAGACCGGTTGATCTTGTACACAAAACGGCCGTTCTCAAACCGCGCATACTCCGTCTACCAGTTTTTTAAATAAAAAATGTTATATTAAATAATGCGGTTGACATTTTATAATTACATGCATATCTAAAATTAAATACAATTACATATTATACAATATATTACATATTATATATATAAAAATACAAAATTACATATAATGCATGTGTACATATATATGCGCATGTGTATATATTAATAATAATATAGTATAGTATAATAATATTAATATTGTGTGGTGAAATGTAATCATTTTATTATAAAAAAAGACATTTAAATTATATTAAATATAATGCATAATACTTAATATATTAAATGAACTTTAACATTACATATATGCAAATAAAATGACATATAATTGTATATAAAAACACATATGAACCATTAAAAAAGATTTGAAATATTACAGTATTGAAAATAAAAAGATACTAGAAAAATTGTTACAAAAATATTTATTTCAAAAATGTTTTGTGAATATGGTTTTAAATATTACAATAATTACAATATAAGAAAATGTTAAATATTAAATGAACTTTAAAAATTGAGTTAATGAAAAAGTAAATGTTAATAAAATTATACGCAAATTAATAGTAATATGGCGTAAAATAAGTAAACAATACGTGTATATATAGTAAATTGAGTTTATTTTCAATATGACAACATTTTAATGTTTATAAACATCTTTTTATACAGAAGCTTTATTTCCACTCCTCACCTCAACTTTTTCAACCACTTGTTTCCCGAAGGAGCAGACCTTTGTCGAGCAGGTAATGGTCATGTTCTCTGAGCTCTCGTACTGACTGGTCACGCCGTAGAATGCTCCAGAATCCTCCAGGATGTTACAGTTGAGGTCGGCCTGCGCACACATCAGATAAAACGAATAAACAGATGGAGAGAAAACATTTACAAAAGCAAATGTGTTGAATTCCACCCCTTCGTTTGCATACAGTTGAGCAAATGAATATGTCAGATGCTAATAAATAAAAGGTGCTTTATGTTAACAGTAAACTCTTTGGGCACTTTAAGCTGTGAATAGAGCCTCCTGTGATATTCATCAAGGCCACAGACACCTGGAATCACTGGCGTCTTTATTCATTTATTTTTTTACAGCTGCATTTAATGAAACTTTTTTGCAAGTTTATTTTAAAACAGCGAGTACATCATCAGACACTGTTGAAAAACAATTTTTTTTCTTTGCACAGTCTTAAGAGATTTCAAGGCTATAAAATAAGATTACTGGCCAGCACAGACCACCATCCAAAACTAGTATCTGATGCAAAAGTGTAATAAGTGTTAACCTCCAGAGAGCGGTGTTTGAATGTCCTTTCTATGAGTCTGTACAGGATGTGGTGGTCTGGTCTGCTCCTGCGCTTGCACCTGTCGCTCAGAGCGGCAGGTGTTCAAATAAAGGCTCTCTATCAAATCCAGCACACTGTTTCTCATTCAGACCACCCTGGATTAAATACGCCACTGCTGGCTTTAACACTGCACTTTAATCAAACAGGAACGTGTTGAACCAGTTCAGCTGCCTCAGTTCAAACCGATGCAGGTGACTAGTGCTCAACGGACACTGTTTTTCAACAGCTGATGCTGAAATCTACAACAGTGTGGCAGAAACCTACATAATGCTGATATATGGCTGATTCTTCAACTTTGGCCGCTTTTGCGTCATAGAAGTTTATTTTTCAAATGTATTTTATGGATAGATTTTACCCAGATCAGCCATCATTAAAAAAATATTAATTTTTACATTTAAATTAAAGTTAATTTTAGAGTTTATTTCAAGATAAACTCTAACTTCAAGATAAACTCTTAATGACTTAATGAATTTAAAGTTTATATTTAATATCAAAATAATTGTTTTAATAAATTCAAAATGATAAATACATATAACAATTTAAAGTTTATATTTAATATCAAAATATATTTTTTAATAAATTCAAAATGATAAATACATATAACAATTTAAAGTTTATATTTAATATCAAAATATATTTTTTAATAAATTCAAAATGATAAATACATATAACAATTTAAAGTTTATATTTAATATCAAAATATTTTTTTAATGAATTAAAAATTGCCCATACTTAATGAAACAACGATCTATTATTAGTTATCAATATTTAAAGTTTTATATTTGACAATATTTAAAAAAATAATCCGTTTATTTCGAGGCGTGTTTGAGGTATTAGGAATAGTTAATATTATCAATATGACATTTTAACATTATTATATATTTTTAAATAAACCCAAAATTGCACATACTTCAAAAAACATTCCTATTTATAATGTTATCAAACTTTTACGTTTTATACTGGCTATGAAATCATTTAATGTTCAATTTATTATAAAATTTTTATTAACATTTAAAATTGTATTAAAATTTACATTACAAAAAGAGCCAAAAGTGAAAATGTGTATAAAAATTGAAGAAATTAATTATGAATTATTATATGAATTACCCTTATCCCAGACTTATAAAAGCCATCATAAACATTAATGATGTTTAAATTAAAGTTTATATTAGATTTATTTTTTTGTTAAGCCAAAGCCAAAATACTCAATAGAGGCACCTCTATTAATAATTAGTTACTAAAATGTAAAGTTTTTGTATTGAAAATGCTGTCTTTTAATATGAAAAGTTTTTATATTATATATTAAGTATTTATTTTAAAAGAGCCCAAAAGTGAAAATAAAATGTGTACAAAACTGCTAAAATAAATTACGAATTATTATAAACCTTATCACTTATAAATATATTCACAATATATCTCACTAAATTGCAATAACACCATTGTGTAAATTACAGAAACTATGAAAAACTGGGGAAAAGTGCAGGGAAAAGAAGGAAATGTGATTGGAGAATGACTGCATGAGCACCACAGGTCAATGCCACGACTCAGCTGCTCAAACTGTCAAACGCTGAAGACTCACCCAGAACTTGACAAGGAAGAAGGCATGCTGAGGTCCTTTTCCAAACAGCTCCTTCAGCCCACCCTTCTTCTCAGGAAATTTGTCGTAGATTTGACGTATGTCCACTGTCTCCAGGAGCGCATCTCTGTACGAATGATTCGTCTGGCTGATGTGCACAAATAGATGCTTGTTGTACTGCAGAAAGAGATGTATAATTAGATCAAGGCAACATTACTACTGGCTATAGAAAATGAACTAAAATACTAAGATATTTTGCGAAAGAATAACTGCTTAAGCTTTTGTTTTTAACTATAGTTTATAGTTTTCAACGAGTTCAGTGCTATTCCCAAATGTTGTTTGTGTGAGAAATGAAGCGTTTCAGATTGTATTTGTGAGGCATTTCAGGTACGTTCTGAACCTCTTCCCCAAAGCTGAACGTTTGTGTGACTGTATTGAGAACGCAACTCGTTCTGCGTATGGCTACAAACGCAAGATTAATAGCCGCTGTCACGCCAGACCAGAGGAACAAGCATTTCATAGAGATGCTGCCAACATGATCGATTACACAGGTCTGCTTTAAGACGGACGGCAAGGCATTTTGGTAACCTGTAGGTCACGAGAAGTTCTTCCAGGGTCTCGCATTTAATCTACACATGCCGTTTTGTCTTCATTTTCTTGACTGTAGTCAGATCAGTGCTTAAATAGGTCTGATGATCGGAAGACACTTAAGGGAGTGAGTCCCACTTCTGGATGACTACTGGATCATAATAAGCATGTTTAGAAGCTACACTTCTGGATTCTTCTAGTTTACAAGACAAGATCTGTTTTAGCTTAGCGCTTCGTTTAAATTGAGCTGAAAATGACACGAAATGATTTTGCCGGACATTTGAGTTTCTGTAGATTTCCATCATTATCAGTGGATCAGGAAAAGCGCAGGATGTGACCTCGGTCATCGTGACCATCTCTAATGAGAGCCAACTGCCCTGCAGCTGGTGTCAGTAGATTTGCATTTCTCTAAAGCATCACACAAGGTCGATGATCCAAGGATAACTGCAAAATCAGTCATCTCTCACCAACACCAAGAATATGCAAATAAAATCATGCAATACTACTAAAACTGATCTTTTCATTTAAATTCAAAGTAGTTTGTATAAACAGCATAAGCTGTTAATAAGTCTGATTAATTTTTTTTTTATTCATCACGTAAAATTATATTTATGCAATAAAGTAAATAAATACAAATGCATATTTTTGTATTATTTACTGTAATATTATTTCTTATATATACTTTAATTTAATATAAAGATACAAAATAGTATATTTATTTTTATATATAAATATTATATTTTAAAATAAATGTAACATATATTAGTTTATAATGTTTATGAAGTAATAACAATTGCAGATCTGCCGAAAATGTGCTTGTTGTGTGTAAAACATGTAGGTCTTCTTCAGTACTGAAGCTGTATTTTAGAGGAGCTGCACTGCGGCTGCTAAAGCAGGTCAAGGCTGCTCTTCTGTCGCTGTCTCTGCAGTGGTTCTGGGTATGTGTGCTGACTTACTGAATCTGGGTCCCGTTGATGCTCCAGGAAGGAGGAGAACTCCACCAGCCGCAGTTTAGAGGTGCTGATAGAGCGCCCGTGCCACGCCGGCCCTGCGGCTGCCAGGGGTGTGGAGGATTCGTAAGCTGCACACACAAACACAGCATTTCAAAACATGAGCCATGTATTAAAACAATAAGATGAGAGCCATTAAGAGTCATTTAAACAGAATAAATATACTGTCATTTTTTATTCATAATTCTTACACCACATAACGTACTTCTTACATTAAATGATATATGATAGTATACATAAATTTTTTTATTTATATGTTTAATGTTAATATAATACATTGCAATATTAATAAATAAGAGTATAACATAGCACTTATTTATATAATATAGAAACAAACTTATACATGAATAATATAAATTTAATAATAGTTTAATATTTTTTCCCCAATGTACTTCTTATATTAATATGATATCATTAATATAATTTTATTTTTTTATATTATTTAAGGTCATGCCACAGCATCTCAAAGGATTCAGGTCAGGACTTTGACTAGGCTACTCCAAAGTCTTCATTTTGTTTTTCTTCAGCCATTCAGAGGTGGACTTGCTGGTGTAATTGTTATATTATCATGAAATTATATTAATATGATAGCATAACTTTAATTTTAATTTATGTATATTATAAACACAATTATTTTATAAATTATTAATACAATATATTAATAAACTATTGATAAATTAATAAATGCATTAATAAACAAAAAGTAGATGTTTTGATCCAAAGCAACAGCTTTGAGCAAGCAAACCTAAGAGCCAGAATTATTCTTTTAAAAATATGCAAAATCTAAGTAGGTATATGCAAAGTTACACATGCATAAATGTATAGTTAAGTTCAAAGGCATCTGTTAAAGGGGTCATATGACGTTGCTAAAAAATAACATTATCTTGTGTAATGAAATGTGTTTATGCGGTTTAAGGTTCAAAAAACACATTATTTTCCACATACTGTACATTATTGTTTCTCCTCTATGCCCCGCCTTTCTGAAACGCGTCGATTTTTACAAAGCTCATCGGTCTGAAAAGCGAGTTGTGCTCTGATTGGCCAGCTATCCAGTGCGTTGTGATTGGCTGAATACCTCAAGCGTGTGACGGAAATGTTACGCCTCTTAACATACTGTGATGCCGTGTCCCGGTGCGATGAGACAAAACCAATAAAACTCATTATAAACGAGGCATTTGTTGCATCCAGTGGGGACATAATT
>NW_015536552.1:275618-277630 GCF_001515605.1 Sinocyclocheilus anshuiensis
CGGTGGCAACAACAATACTACAGCGAGAATCAAAGTTACGCCTTCTTTCTTTGCGTGAACATTTGGGCGGTGTTATGCAAATCTTCCCACACAGTGACATGTGGGGGCGTGTTTAAACGAGGCGTTTTAGGAGGGCGTGGACGAGTCTTAACTTTTATAAAGAATATATCTTTTGGTTTGAGACTTTAGTCTTTGCAACTTTAGGGATCTTATCTATTCACAAACAGCTTGTAACACTCCAAAGAGAAAGGAAAACTTGAAATCGCATCATATGACCCCTTTAAACATGAATATACACACCTGCAATGGCTGTGGCCGTCTGGATAGGGTAATTCTGCTGTGCGAACGGCTTCACACTGAGGAACAACAGAGGTGATTATCACAAGGTGTCATTTTTAGTGAAGAATCTGTTTGTACACGTTTTATTATGTACAAACTCAGCCATGTATATTTAAGTCAATCTAAGTTATATACACTTACTCTTGTGAGGAACCAGGCTGCCCTGTTGACACTTGCCAAATCTAGAAAAGGAGGAAAAAGTATTGCAGTGTTATAGTGTAAAACAATACCAATGCATGATGGGTATATTCTTCTGCTTGTCCTTTAAATGGACACTAATGGTTTTAAAGTGGTCTGGGGCATCTCGTACCCCTGTCGCCACAGGCAAGGTGGGTCGAGGGAGTCCCGCGAGCCCCAGCCGGCTGTGGATGGCCGTGGCCGAGACGATCTGCGCTGAAGACATGGCCGCCATCCTGTTGATCGCATCATTCTTCACGGTCTGGTCCTTCAACGACAGAGAAGATTTAGCTCCTGCACTGTTACTGCTATAAAACCTATTCTTTTATTAGATGAAATAAAATCGAACCCTGGCTCAAGGGCAAAGGGTCTCATAATTTCTTTAAATGAATTAGTCTTCTTAAGACGTGACGCTGTGAAAAATAAATAATGCCCATTTAAACGGCTCTACCATGCTTCACTATACAAGCTAAATGGGAAAATAGTTTTGCCATTGACCTTTGAATCTGAAAATGGAAAATGTTAAAAATGAATAAACTAAAGAACTTCTGTGTCACCTTAATATTTACTTTCTATACAAAACTTAAATAGTTTTATGTAAGCACTGAATACTGCATATAGCAGAGATAAACTGTACGTGAGGAACTCAAAGCTGTAAAAAAAAAGAACTTTATGAGTCAGATACTACGACATGTGAATTGCTTTCAATCGACAAACACTTTAGGCCACCAATATCCCTCAAATGTTGCCGTAACTAGAGAATGCACAGCACGTAAAGCATGTGGTTTGATTTGATTTTATGCACAATGCTGTTGTTTGCTTTTATCATCATCACTCTTAGTTATTTGTTGTGTGGTGATTAATACTCATTTACTTTCATGTTTGTTGACAAACTTATGTGTATAAATACGCCTTATATGTGAGCTCTGTTAAGCAGTCAGCTACAGCGCATGAAAGCAGCAGTCAGACAAACTGTCTGTACTGGAGCGCATATGCTTCAAGAAGAGCCTTTTGTATCATCATAGAAACTGCCAAATTAAATGAGTAACCAATCCTATTCCCGCTCTTTCTCCCTTGGCAAAAGCACCACAATAAAAAAAGAAGAAAGAAAGAAAAAGAAAAAATTAATCAGGGGTTTTGCCAGTGGACTGTCATTCGCTATTTAACCACGAGATGCCACAGCTGCTCAAAATCATGATCCTTTGACATCCTCAGGTCAGCCAATGACAACATCAGCATCAACACACCACTATGCATTATGTTGTGTAGTACAATGACAATTTAGAATTATTGTTATTTTAATACAATATTAAAAGATTGCTTTTTAAAATATATGTAATTATGGGGTCAGAAAGATTTTTTTAAATAAATTAATACTTTTATTTAGCAAAAGCATTTTAAATAGTTTAAAAGTGACAGTAAAAGACATTTATGTCTTTATAATGTTACAAAAGATTTCCATTTCAAATAAATGCTGTTCTTTTAAACTTTCTATT
>NW_015536552.1:277640-281142 GCF_001515605.1 Sinocyclocheilus anshuiensis
GAATAGAAAAATCCTGAAAAAAATGTTTCATGGCTTCCACAAAATATTAAGCAGCACAATTATTTTGCAGCAGCACAACATTAATAATAATAAGAAATGTTTCTTGAGCAGCAAATCAGCATATTAGAATGATTTCTGAAGGATCATGTGACACTGAAGACTGGAGAAATGATGCTGAAAATTCAGCTTTGCATCACAGGAATAAAATTCATTTTAAAATGTATTTAAGTTACAACAATTAGTTATAACAGTTATTTTAAATTGCAATAATGTTTCATAATATTACTGTTTTGCTGTATTATTTATTAAATAACTGCAGCCTTGGTGAGCATAAGAGACTTCTTTATATATATATATATATATATATATATATATATATAAAATCGAGTCTGAAGGTCTCAAGTATGAAAATTTTGAAACTGGACAGATACTCACATACTGAATAATGTCTAAAGGGGTCATGTCTGCCTTTGACCTTCACACTGCATTTTAAATCGTGTGATTGTTCTTGAACAACTTTACTCAAGTCAACCCGTGTATCACACATTAAATATTTCAACACCTTTCCAAAACAAAAACACTTTTGTGCGAAACAGGAAGTCACAGGAATAAAATTCATTTTAAAATGTATTTAAATAGAAAGGAAGTATTTCAAATTATAATAATATTTAACAATATAACTCTTTTACTGTATTTTTACTGTTTTATGCACCCCCTGTGAGCATAAGAGACTTCTTTATATATATATATATATAATTATATACAAACACACTTTTGTGCGAAACAGGAAGGAAACGGACAAACATGGTGAAGAAAAGAAGTTAGCCAGTTGACTGCATACTAAGCAGTCCAGTCACAAGCAGGAAGTCTAGGTTACAGACAGCCAAACAGCAGGGTACTCGTACACACACACACACACACACACACGCACACACACACTGTTCAGTACAGATATGGCCTGAGAAACTACACACATACACCCACAGACCTAGACTGGCATGTACCTTTAGCTTGGAGTGAAATTCTCTGGATTTCCTCCGGGCAAGAACCTGGATATGACTGGAAACCTGGCCCCACACACACACACACACACACAAAAGGAGCATTTTGTAACCATGGAGATGAAAGGCCCCCTGCCATTAGCCACAAAAACATGCGCTTTAATTACAAACAGAACATCCAACACAGCCTTTCACGTCATTTGTTCAGGAACAAGAAAGAAAGAAAGTGATCGGCTATTTAATTAGTTACAAATTCAGTTTTTAAGTCAAACTGACTTTATGGTAAAATTGTAAAGATTTGCACTGAATTGAGAACACAAAGCAACAGGTGTCCACTCAGTGAAGAACGCTTTGGTAACTAAGGAAGGCAGTAAGCCAGCGAGACAACGTTTGGATAAAGCCATAAACAAAGTCTGGCTCATCACAATGAGAATTTACTGGAAATAGCCTCTATTATTTATTTCATGTCACACTCAGAACTTAAAGCAGCTCCACTAACCTGCTTTCTCGTCCGTGTCTTTCCCGTTCTGAGTTTGATGTATCTGGCGATTAATTCGTTACGACCTGTAAGAGAAAATAAAGAAATGCATTATATAACCTTTATTTACATTTTGTAAACAAATTATTTCAGTGACTTCAAACTAAAGTATTTAAGGTTACACCAATACACCAGTAGTGACGACTATAAATATATCTTAAATACACAGTACACATGAAGAATTAGCTGAATTAGTGTACAACACAAACTAGGTCTAATTATCTCATTTTTTAAAATTATAATAACCATAATTGATGACTTACATCAAATGAAGATAATTCAAATACAATATTACAATATTGTGGCAGACGAGTAAATCATTGAATAGACTAAAAATGGCTCAGAAGTCAATATATTGTTTGTTATATTTTCATATAATTTAACATTAGCCAGTTGCTGTCCTACAACTCAGTAATTCATATTAAATTAAATTAAATTGTTGATTACAGTACAGTACAGTAAATTAAATTAAATTACTTTTTTTAGTTGATTTAAAAAAAATGATTAATTACACTAAATTAAAATTAAAAATGCAATTTGAATGATATGGCATAGGCAAACAACTTTATTGTCTATTCCTCATATAATACTATGACACTGAATTTAAGAAGACTTGAAAGATGGAGCTATGAAAGTATTATGTGAATATGAACTACTGAGCTTATAGTGAACATCATACATTTCTGAACATCATGAAAGTGAGTAGATGATTTCATTTTTGTGTGAACTAGTCCTTTAAGGACAATATCTGACCGCCAGCCAACAAGCAGCGTCAGGGTATTTAGTCTAGCTAGCCTTTACCCAATGTGCCTGCAGTGTAATCGCTTCTAACCCAGACCTGGGCCTCCCTATTCTTCCAAACACAAACACTCACGTACACACTAACACACACACATACACACACACGCTCTGTACGCTCACAATGCGGGCATTCATGCACACTCTGCTCTCAGATCAAAGACACTCCAAACGGCCAGCTGTAAGCATGCTTACTGCTGCATAATTCATTCTTTTCAGTCACTTGAAAACATGCTCAGCTGGACTTGGCAAACCTGCAAAACAACCTCCGGAGAGAAAGGGGACTTGCAGGGACAGAGAAAGAGAGAGTGAGAGAGCCTGTTGACGAGTGCTGAGTTTTGAAAGTCTCCCGTGTGGAGTTTGGTAGACAAATCATAGCATAAACTGATCAAAAAGACTAGCTCGCTCTCAACAAGAGATAAGTTAAACAACACTATCACCTCAGAATTACTGAATGACAGCTGATTATTACTCAACACTCCTTTACAAACAGTACAGTGATTGTATGAGATAATATAAAATAATACTGAGAAAAGTTTAGTCATCATTTTCGGTATATTAATGATATATTCGGTATATAGTTGACATTTGAGGCTTAATGCTATAGAAAAGCAATACAAGTTTTTCATGAAGAGTGTATTCTGTTTATTTTTTATAATAATATAGCATGTGGTTGCCAGTCAAACAATGGTATAAAGCTATTCAAAACATCATTCAATGTAATTTTTGATAATCAAAATTAATAATCGCAATTACAGTTTCAAGGGAATAATCAACAATTATGATTTTTGTCATAATCGTGCAGCCCTAATACATATATCTATAATACAATATATATATATATATATATACAGTATATATAGATATATATATATTGGATATATTACATATATTATATAATTGATATAATTAGTATTATGAATTACAGTTTCAAGGGAATAATCAACAATTATGATTTTTGTCATAATCGTGCAGCCCTAATATATATATATATCTATAATACAATATATATATATATATTTTATATATATATATATATATTAGGGATGCACCGATACCACTTTTTCCAGTACTCGCCCGATACCGATACTTTCATTTTTGGTACTTGCCGATACCGAGTACCGATACCGATATTTTTATTGCATTTGTAAATTTTTTAAATATT
>NW_015536552.1:281873-321432 GCF_001515605.1 Sinocyclocheilus anshuiensis
CATTAGAGCTGCTCCATTGCAGCGGCTTAGTACTGTAATCACGTGCTTTGCTGTAATAATGTAGGGAACCACTCGTTATAAAGCTCCTAACTGATATTTTCAGAAATAGAGGTCGCGTTTTTTCATCTGAAACGTGCTTAATATTATGAATTATTATGGATTATATATAATAAATAACATATTATAATATAAATGGCTGACAATCCACCAATAACAAGACATCTAAATCATCTGAATCTTCTGATGACTAAGCCATGTTGTTCTCTTAGAAATGTGTTCAGGTTTGGTGATGACTCGCTCAACAACACAGAATCATTAAAAGTGAGTGATGACAAAAAATGTTAAAAGCAAACACAGGAATCTCTGACCAAGAACAGTACAAGATGTGGTTTAACGGATGCACTGAAATTAGCAGTTAAAAAAAACCCTGCGAGGGGGGTCGATGGCATTCTGTTATAGTGGCATTACAAAAGTGTTGATGTTATGCTGGTGGAGGGCAGGCCACAAAATCCACTGAGGATG
Source organism: Sinocyclocheilus anshuiensis (assembly GCF_001515605.1). Lineage (NCBI taxonomy): Eukaryota > Metazoa > Chordata > Actinopteri > Cypriniformes > Cyprinidae > Sinocyclocheilus > Sinocyclocheilus anshuiensis. The sequence goes on from NW_015536552.1 coordinate 282,396, forward strand.
TAGTGGGTTAAAGGTCATAAAATTACAATATTAGCTTGATCAGCACAAAGTAAAGCAGCTCTGAGGAACACCCACTGTTTGCAATTAAAAGTGAGCTGATAAATGGACCTCACACTGACGCAGGGTTAGCCTCAGCGTGTCTTTAGAGGGGAAAGATGGCGCCAAAAATGGAGCTCGTCAGTCATTGTGTATTGACAGCTTTCTCTGCTGTCTGTCTCTTCCAACTAACTAAATGAAAGGATGTGATTTATGCTGTGATATCCAAAGCTAAGTGCTTTTCTCTGGATTTTTCAGTTTCTAAAGCAACTGGTACTATGTCCGACAGGGACAATTCACCCAACAATGAGATTTCTGCCATAATTTCTGTCATAACAATCCTGTATGCTTACATTTCAGTATGCTTCTTACACAAAGCTATCATATGGCTTCAGAAAACTTGGAATATAGTGCATGTTTTTATTTAGTGAGTATAGTATTGATACATTACTTCATAATGTTTTTGTGTCCTTTTTTTCACATTAAAACATTGAAGGCAGTCTACAAAATTTTTCTTTTGTCCTGTAGGAAAAGAAAAGTTGGTTTGGAATTACATGAGGATGAGTAATTGATGACAAAAGTTTCATTTTTGGGTGAACTGTCCCTTTAAGGTGTGATAATACAGTAAAATTGCTAAAGTTCTGCTCATGGCTCTCTGGCCAACCCTTCTTTGCTTTGATTTCAGATAACACTAACTCAAGTCTCCATTCTCCATGCTGAATCTGTCTGAAGAGAGTTTAGATTGCATGGGTCATTGAAAAGTAAGGGTGACGTCAGAAGCTGAGATGCGTAGCTCACTCACTCTTGCACTCAAGTTCATCATACGGCAATCATCTTGTCAACTAAAATATCTCTCAGAAAAGTGATGAAATTGGATAAAACAATTTGGTTCACCTCAACAATCTTTGATAAGCTTTGACCATTTCAAATGACCCACAAGTATCGGGGTGTTGGCCTCAGGGTGTGATGGTGACGGGCAGGACAGAAAGCCCAAATCTATGGGACAATGGCTCTGCTGCCCTGCCAGGCCTGATGGATGACTCTGAGGTCTCGGGCTGCTATTAGAATCATAATGGCCTAAACTAACAACACAAAGACTTTCTGCATGAGGTCCATGACTAAGGAATGATGAGTCTAAACTCAGTGCCCAAACTGAGACTGCAATATTCATATCTGATTTCCATGGGCATCACAGAGATCAACAATGTATGTATTGGTTTACATTATATTTTTAGCAACAGAATACAACAATGAAGAACAGAACAGAACAACGATAGATATAATTTTTAATAATATTAAAATCACAATTATTATTATTATTGTAGAAAGTTCAGGTGGAATTTTTTGACATTATAATTATAAAAATAATAACAACATCAACAACAACAATAATTGTATTAATACAAAATATATAATAGTTATTTGTTGTTATCATATAAAACCTAAATTTAATAATAATAAAAATAAACTAAATTAATAATATTATATGTTATAAACATATAAAATGTATTATAATAACTATTTAATATTTAATGATTATGGTCAAATTTATATTTATTAAATTACGATGAAATGTTTGTGTAACTGAAAAACAGAAATGTGACAGATCAATTAACAACTATGCATTATAATACTTTTCCAATAACATAAAATGTCCCACAAACATCATTAAAAATGTAGAGAACTTCTTTCAACCACACTTTACTCAACTGCTAATTTTAGAAAGAGCTGAATTGAGATGCTTTACATCCTTACATTAGTGTCCCGAAAAGACTTCACTCCACCTTTCTGAACAACTTTAATCAAAATACACAGCTACACGATACATGCAGAAGTTTGATTATGATAAATCAAGGTATTCTGACTTGACTGTCACTACATTGTCCAGTCCCGCTAACATACTTATCATCTACCTGCTCATTTATTGCACAAGCATAAACGGTGAGGAACGACAAAATGCTATATGGTTATAAGTAAAGGTCAGCCTCCAAAAGCAGATGGTGGTCTGAACAATCCCCTCCCTGGGAGTCAATCAGCTTAGACTGATACGATCTGCAGGCTCAATGCAGGTGTTTCCCTGAGAGCAGGACCGAGGGGTGCGGCCAACTTTTCCCCTGCCAGATAAAGCCATTCACACACACACACATACACACGCTTATGTGTACACACATGCCTGCTACCATCTGATTAGAGTTAGCCAGCTGTCCTCTGTGACGGGAACAGCCCGTAACACGATGACACCCCTCCGTCCGCAAGCCATTTTCAGAGGGAGGGTCTGAGAGGAAATTCAAGGCCAGATGGCAAGAGACCGTGACGGACAATCTTTTCTCTTCCAGTAGATACCCCTCATCCCGCCAAAACTGCTACGATTATTTAGAGAAACCAATTCTGAGAGGAAAGTCATGGACCTGATCAGATGGACCAATACTTGATAAGAACAATCGGGTAAAAATCAAATATATTCAGTGAACCTGGTCATCGCTATGAACTTTCAAGTCAAACTTTATTCATAAAGCACATTTAAAAAAAAAAAAAAAAAAAAAAAACTACAGAGGTTGAACCAAGCACTGTAAAATTTAAGAATAAAAGTTTAACTTTAAAATTGTTACATAAAAAAAGAGAGGGAAAATATACACATTTAATAATAATAATAATAATAATTATTATTATTAATATTATTTATTATAAATTTAATGTGAAAATGAAGTTAAAATATATTTTTGTTAAATTTAAAAAATGTTTCTGGTAAAATAAAATAAAATAATAAAATCATCTCTAAAAGGACTTTCCTCTTTGGATGACATCGCCAGAGCTACTCAGGTTTCTACCAAAGGGGGCCACAGGTAAAAAAAAAAAAAAAAGTCCTGCCCTAAATTTATTCTCTTTAAATACTTCACATTATGAATGTAAAATGGGTTTTGAATATGTTTCACAGTCAAACAGAAGAAAGCACAGGAACTGAGGAACCACTAGTACTGCTAGTCTTGAGTCACAGTAAACCACTCACTGCAGTATGCTTGATGTTAAAAGCCCTGAAAGTGTGTACACATATGAAACTCCGCTACTGAAAGAGCTCTAGAACACTGAAAGCTTCTCTTCCTGTGATAGAAAAGTATCTGGAAACACAGAGTGGAATGACTCAGTCTGGAGCTGTTTTCTTTAATGGAGCAATTAAGCATGCTTCCTGTGTGTAAGCAAGGGAGAGTGTGTGTGTGTGTGTTTGTGTGGACATGCAAGTGAGTGCAAGTGTGCTTGTCTGACTGTCCTAACATGGTGCGCTGGCTGGAAACATCACACCAGCCTGCTGGAAATCACACATGGAGAATCCAAACAACCCCAAATGACTCTCGCTCACTCCCTCTCAAACTCTGTTTTGCTTTCTCCCTCATTTAGTTTTGCTTGATAAAGTTACTGTGTGCAAACTTCATGAAAGGAGAGCTAAAAATGACATCCGTTTGTCTGCCAGGGTAAACTTGACAACCAAATGATTTTTAGATCGAAGAGAGAAACTTGTATAACAACAAAGGCAGACTGACTGAGCTAATGTGTATTTACATGTGATGATCACCCAAAAAAAGATGTATGGTTTCAATTATACTATTTTTAATGAGCTTGAGTTTTGGAGTTGAAGCCTTGTTCACATGCAGCTTTTTCCACCATCGCTGTATACAGTTGTACAGTAACTTAAAAAACCTAATAGGGAAGCATGATTAATCAAAGTAAAACTGAAATCGCGATATGGCTTAGTACGACTGTCAAATCACAAAGGCAATATAATTAAATACATTTCAGAGTAAACAAATGAGTGAAGCGCAGCACTGTGTTCATTTACACACAACATACTCATGATAATGAGCTCGTTTTCCAGTAAATGCTGATAAAATAAAATAAAATAATAATAATAATAATTATTATTATTATAAAAAATAAAATTAAAATATGCACCATCTCTAAAACAACTTTCCCCTTTAGATTACATCACTGAGGCTGTTCAATTAAAAAAAATAAAAATAATAAATAATAAACTTTTTTCAATTGCATTGTAAAATCATAATTAGGGCTGAAACGATTAGTCGACATTATCAACAATAAAAAATTGTCGACATCTTTTTGTTGTCGAGTAGTCATTTGATCTCATATGACCTAATGTAAGAACCTGCAATAATGTGGATTATGTTAAGAGAGATTATGTGAATAAAATAGTTTATCAAAAAATAAAACGTCTTATCACTTACCTTTATTTTGTTTCTTATCCATATGACTTACAAAAGATGTTAGGCAGAATGATGTGTCATTCAGTTACCTTTTCATATAGCTAATTAAATGGTGAATAAGAGAGTTTCTCTGTCATCTCAATTAATTAATTAATTGTATAATTGTAATTACATAATATGACTTTCAAAAGCGATTACCTTCATTTATTTGTTAGAATATGTATAACTAAATATTTTAACTAATTGCAAAAGCTGAATAATCAATAAATGTCTACTGATCAACCAGTGGAATAATTGACGATTAGTCGATTGATCGTTATAATAATCGTTAGATTAATCGATTATCAAAATAATCGTTTGTTGCAACCCTAATCGTAATCAGAATTTGAGATGTTATTCAAACATAAAATTACATAAAGTTAAGGGTTTTGGAAAAAGTATGAGAGGTTACTGTCTTAACTGACAACAAATAAGTCAAAATATTTCAAAAGACTTCAAAAATCATTCATGCTTCTTGTACAAAAACGTGACCAGTTAAAAAAAAAAAAAAGAGTTTCAGTGCAGAAAAGAATGAAATACACTAATTAGGAACAATACTTTTTTTTTTTTTCACCCGCCACCAAGCAACAATAACATGTATTATGCGGCTCAAGGACTCTCTGTAACATGATATCAGTGTCTGTTTCAATCACTCATCCGTCTCAAACAGTTAAGAGGTGTGAGGATGAAGCATGCTGTGTCCTGTCTCCTAACTGGCTCTCAGTGAGGTAACATCCAGGCCTCACACACCTATCAAATGCCAAATGAGAACATTAATGCGCTTCAGACAGGACTCATTTCTTATGTCCATACGCTCTTCTGGGAGTCTGTACCTCCTTGCACAAAGCCCCTTTTTCAAATTCACACGCTGTCCCTTGAGAAACATAATTAAACTCGGTACCACTGTGAAAGAAAATGGGCAAAATGACTCCTTGGCCCCATTTTATGCAACACAAAAGAGGCAAAGTGCAGGTTTAAAGTGGGAATATACATAGTTCTTTCGTAGACCATGAAAAGTGAAGACTTTAAAAAAAAAATGCCCCACATCTAGGGACCTCCTCTGGAGCACAATGCAGCCATAAACACGAAAAGCAATGTCCTGTGTGATTTTGCAAACACTTCTTTCAGATAACACCGGTTTCCCACCAGAATCTTCCAGCTGAATCCCTCCTTTTCCATCAAACAACATCTCACACTGACAAGCTTCCTGTTCCTTAATCATTATGTAAGAAAGTCTTTCTGTGTGACTCTAAACATACCCGTAGGTGGAAGTGTGGCGCTTTGTCATTCAGAACAGGGATTTTGTAAGGGTTTAAAACATAATCAGATATTTAAGCACAGTGAGTAAACACTTATGGGTGTATTACATGTATATCTCGTTTATCATTTTAAAACTATTTTAACAATGATTTTAATCACAAGGAGATAAAATCTAATACGACTATAACACAAGTTCGGTGACTAAAGTGTACTGTTCAATCCAAAATAATCATAATTTTTTTGAGTTGTGGTGCTGGCATTGGTAACATGAGTTTGAATCTGGCTCGCAACATTTATTCTTCCTCAACTTTTCTTGTTAACTTTACTTTCGCCTATTAGGGATGTGCAAAACTACATATTTGCAAATATTTGCAGTTAGTTGGTTTATGGCCCGAACGACTAGTTTTAGTTAACCAATCTGTTTTAAGGAAATCCTAAATAATTAGGTTTGTTTTTAGGTAGTTTTATTGACATCAGTTGGACACATTATTATGGGATGTTTACATTAAATATGCTATTTGTTTCATAACTAAATAATAATCATTAAAAAAACTAAACTAAAAATAAGAAATAAACAATACATTACATAATTAATTATGAATACTTAAATACAACCACAACAACAATACAATAATAAATAAATACATTTTATTCTAAAACTACTGGACTTTACTAACCTCAATTTATTCATAAGAATCGCTAGTTCATATAAATAAAAAGAGAGCCAAAAAGGCTAAAAATATAATCATTGTATTCAATGTACCAGATTTTTAACTGATTTAAATGAATGTGCATTGATTATCTTTCATCTTTGAAAATAAAGAAAAAATACCTTAAGAAAAGAGTGGGGGTTTGTTTTGTGATTTTGGATCACCTATCATGTACTTCTGCTGATGGCAGAGACTCAACAGCATATAGTTAGCCAGAACAGAATGACGATAACTCCCATAGCCACTAGTTTCCCCTGCGGAACGTAATACAACCCAAACTGGCACTAGAGTCTCAGAGCGGGTCTGTTATCCTATTGTTAAAGACACAGCTTAAAATCACAGTATTTCCAATCCTCCGAGGCACACATTATGTTCACAAAGCCCATCACTGCCTGAGCACACCAGTCTATTCATTATTTTACACTCACAATTTGCCATTATGAAATGCAGAAAGACATGGTGCTGTAAGGTAAAATTAGGATTGATTCAGGCTCTTTTTGCATGAATAGAGCTGCACACAAAATGTCCTTTAAATTAAATTAAATAAAAGGTATTTTGCACTTTAACCAACCCAGCAAGAACAAATATGGCACTGAAATGCCCCAGCAACTGAATAGCATTAATTTTAGGCTTGATATTTTTTTTTTACAAACATACTATAAACATCTTTAAGCAGTTTCACATATATTTCAAATTATAGAAGTCGTAAAAACATGCTAAATGTGCTAAATGTTGTACGAACATCTGACAGTAAATACTTAAAAAATAAAATTTTCAGAATGAAAATAGGTGCACACATGCAAATCAGTGGTAACAGACAGTGTGGCTACTTACAAAATAAGAAAATAAAATATAAAATGAAAAATAATAAAAAATATACACAAAATTATAATTTAAGATTGAATAAGTTTATTATGCAACAGGAAAGAGACTACTGACATTAAAACCTGGCATAGCTATTAGACGGCATTCAATTTTACTGTTTAGCGGTCATTATACTAAAATATATACGACCACAGAATGGCCAAGTATGTTAGTTGTGCTTGAAAATGATACAATACATTTGTTAAGGTGGATATGGATATCGGAATATATAACACTTGAGAAATATTAATTGGCTGAGATTATGTTAAGTCCTCAGTATATCCCCTCAGAAGTGAAACCACTGTGATTAGATCTTTCTTTCATCAAACCCAGTGGGGGACTGTCAAATCTACTTATGGCATGCTTTCTCTGCCTAAAATAAGTACTAGCGACTAGATATCAGAGTCGACACGGAGGGCACTAATCTCACAAAGGGGGAAAAAAGAGAGAAATATCATGCAACAAACAGCCAAATTTACACTAAAAAAGACATCTGTGAGACGAAAGAAAAGATTTATGGGAAAAACAAGTGTTTTGTTCACCTGTGATATCACATGGCAGCTGCCACAGCGTTTCGTACCATCTATAGCAAAAACTTGAACTCTTTGGCATGAGTCCAGTTTTCATGCCTCTGTGAGGCTAAAGAGCCCCCTCAGGTAAACAGTGAGATGAGCTGAGCCACGACACGAGGAAGAAACGACATATTGTTTTGAAATGAAAGGCAGTTGCTATAGGGACGGCTGCTAATTAACCACACAGTACTGGCAGACCTGGAGAGCGGCAGGACTGGGGACCAGGATCTTGACTTTTATGGATCTATGGTGGGTCCGCTCAGATAAATTAAATCTCAAACAGTTGTTATGGACGATGAAATAACTAAGGTGACGGCAAGTGCAAGGCTAAGGAATGCTACACGTACACCAGCGTAGGAGGTGACAGGTTTGCCACAGTGACCCAAGAAACCCCCCATGAACATCAGCCAATTTATTTAGAAGGAAATGCCTGAAGGAAAAAAACAGTGGTCATGGGAATAAACAGGTGTCTGTTAGGAAAGAAATATCCTTTTTGGCATTCATTTAACTTTGTGAAACGTCTTTAAATAAGGTTCAATTTGTTAACATTAGTTAAAACACTAACAATGAGCAACTATTTATTAATCTAGCCTAACTTTCATGTTCATTTATATTTCGACAGGTTGAAAATGCATTAATATGTAGAAATTAACATTAACCTAGATAACCTTATTTTCCAGAATAAAGTCGCACCTGACTATTAAGTCAACAGTTGCATTGAGAGAAAAAACCCCACAGATAAGTCACATTACATTTTATTATTACATTTAGAAATAATGTAAAATCCCAATAAATAAAGCAATGTTTACAAACATTGTAAACGCTGTTAAACATCCTTTAAATTTAACAGCATTCAGAACAGAACAGAACAGAACGAAAAATATAAGATATAAAACAAACATAAATTATAGTGGCATGCATTTTTAAAAAACATTTCTTATGAATGCCAAACCTAAACTAATTCATTAAAAGAAAAACTGAAACTACTGATGTCTGAGAACTGCGCTATACAAATATACTCATGGGCTTATGAAACTCTCTCGCACTGCACAAATCAAAAATTTTAATTAATAAAAATTGTTGCATTATATACGTCGTAGCACATTTTAGATGATAAAAAAGTGACTTATACATACTTAAAAACATGGTAGTAAATGCTGTTTAGATATTTTTAATTTTTAGTTAATGCATTAGGTGATCATGATGTTAACAAACTGAACCTTATTTTGAACCTCATTATAAAAATTTTCCAAAATTTCAAAGGAAACATTTCAAACAGTAGAACATGGGTGCTTGCAACACCAAGATCATGGGTTCGATTAGAAGGGAATGCATAACTTAAAACACCTTAAAATATCACAAGAAAACAGCAAAAGGAAATAGCAAGTTGGATTCAAACCTGAGTCCCCAGGTGGGCTGCAACCATGAAAAAACGTTCTAAAAAGCAGCGCTTTTATGATTTATAAGCTTGTACACTTTTTCCATCAAGCATCCGGATTTAACAACTGTTTGGTTTTCGAGTTGTTCCTAATAAAGACAGCTGGATACAAGTTCAAGCAGTGTGAGGAGGCTTCATTGTGGACAAGGCCAAGAGCATGTTCAATATCCTAAGAGAAAAGAAAAGCAGTATTCCCTCTTTCCATGACATCACCCCAGCCGGGAGTTTGAGGGAGGTGTGGAAGGGAGTGGGGAAGCTTTGGGGAATGAGGTGGGGGGGGATTGGGAGCGCAGCTGGTGTCAGCCGCACGACCATCTGCTCCTGACTAATGGTTCACGCTGACTTTACAACAGAACCCAGGACAGCCAACCTGCTCCACCGCCTGGCCCGCTGGAGTCCCGTTTTTCCAGTTTCAGAGGCCCGACGGACCTCATCGTTTCACCCTGAGGACAAACAACTAACAACTTCCCTGAGAACTTTCTGATGAGCGTGTCCCCCGCCAACTTCAACAAACAACACACGATTACGAGCAGTCAAAACAAGCTGCAACGGCAGTCATAATGTTACACAGCTAGTCAAAATATGTAGATTGAGATAAAGGTCTGTTAGTAAAACCTCTATATTTAAAGTCAACTTGATGTCAAAGTTGGGTTCAATTCATACTTGGAAAAGGTGGTCTGGTTTATGTGAACTCCGGATTCAAACTCAAGTTCTGACCGAGCAATCAAACCAATTGTTGCAGTTTTTCAACTCACCATACATTTTCCCCTCATCGGACAGGATGATTTTCCGTCGTCCGCAGGGTGGGTAGATGGCTAGGGCCTCCTGGAAGCTCTGCTCAATGTCAGGGCTCCACACGCTCTCTGCATCGTTGTCCATTGGCTTATCAGCCGAGTCGCTCATCCTCTCGATATCCTCGCCGGCACTTTCACTGCCACTCCAGCTGCTGGGATCCATGGCAACAGCTGGGATTTCGGAGCCCGAGCCTGGAGAACTCTAGGCACACTGACCTGGGAAGAGCAACCAATAAAAACAAGCAAATGATTGGTCTTGTTTAACTTGTCTTGCTGCAAAGTGTTAACTTAGATCTCTGAAAACACTTCAATTCAAGCAGGGTTCAACAGGAAGAAAAATTAAATTATAGGATTACCATATTAATTTATTGTGGTATTTCTAATGGTACTTCAAGATACTTAAAAAAAAATACCATAGTATTACCATAATGCTACCATTATGCAATACAAAATCATAGTAAATGAGTATATTATTTATGACAATTCAGGTTACTTTGAATAAAAGCATTTGCTAAATCTGTATAAATGTATATGCAGTAATGACAATGAAGCAATAAATATTGTAGCCAGGTATTAGAGTTAACTAAAACAAAAAAAAAAATAAAAATGTTACTTGGAATAAAATAAATGTAAACTGAAACAATAATAAAATATTAAAAAAACTTATTTCAGCCATTTGCCAAGGAAACAGTTCTCATTTTCATAACTAAAACGGAAATAAATGACAAAATACAACAAAATTACTAATACTTTAACTAAATGAACTGAATGTAGCTCAACTAAAGCAAATCTTCTAAATTAAATCCAAATTTTAGATTTTCCAGGCTCTTTTATTTCATGTCTGTTAATTTTGAGACCATAATGCTACATGCTAGTATTCTCCAAGTGAATTTGTTAACATTTAGATGTACTCATTTAAAATTTGCACTACTAAGATTTTCATCCAATCAGATGCTCTCTAGAATGAAAATGTCCTGCCCCCTAATACCAATTTACTAGCAAATCATGGCTTATGTCTGTAACATTCTAAAGCCTATTGGCTACTTCAAACTTCCTGTTTAAAGAGGAAATACATCTATGCAGGGAAGAAATTTGGGCCTGTTAAACAATGCCATTGCATCTTCAAAAATGGCCTGTTTACAACTTCACACAGCGAATCTATTTGTGGTTTGGAAATGAAAAATAATAATCAACACTGAACACATTAAATACAATTAAAACATTTGCTCATCACCCATAAAAAACATCAAACCAAAAGCTTAAGATCAACACATGATTGAAAGCCCATGAAGGAAATGAGAAAACACATAAGCCATGATAATTTAGGAGTGGCACTTAGGCTAAACCAAAACAGCTGCTGTCTTAGAAGGGAACACTTACAAGCTGGCAATGATGTCAGACCAGCTTTTAAACTTTTATTTGTGGTAGAAGATTGCTGAATGACAAATGTTGATCCTGTAGCTTAAGAGAGAGAGTGATTAACCCAAATCACATGCAACACTCCTACGAGTCACTGTGTTTAGCATTAGCACCACACAGTACGTTTCAAGTTAAAGGAAAACTGCTTGAGCGAAAAAACGCTGCGGCTAATTGCAATCTCATTATAACCATTGCAGTACAAATCAAGGAAACACTGCAACAATCTGGCAGAAAATCACATCCAATCACAGCCAACTGCTCAAATAAACAGCCAATAGTGGCACAACATCAAACGCATGTGTGTGTGTGTGTGTGTGTGTGTGTGTGGGTGAGACTTTGGGGTAAACCATGAAGTGTTAAAACCATACAAATCTAATCTAAATGGTCACACAGAGCAATTGCTAACTACAAAACTTGCGTTTTCAAGTCACGTCTGGCCTAGAGGCTACACTAATTGGGGAAATGCCCAGTCAAAACAGTGCTGCCTATTGTAGAACTACTAGCATGTGTTTCCTGTCAAATTTGAGCGGGCTACACTTCACAATGTGTTAACGTGTGTCTACAGAGTGTTGGTCCCTTGTGAAAAAGACATACACTTCAGATACTTTTAAACAGAGTATATTTTATATATTAAATGCAATTAGTTGAAAATTAGAGTGTTTTTTGACACAATTAAGTAGAGATTATGGGATCTTTATATGTAATTTCATAATTTCTTCTATTGTCCTTGAAATGTGGTTAAAGTTTACTACCGAATACACTGACAAGCATTTATGGTAAACTAAAACTGTACTTGAAGTAATTTCTATTAAAATGTGCATGTCATGTGTTTAAATATATTTGTAATTACACATTTGTAATGATGTTGCAATTTTATCTTATAGCAAAAACGGGCTATAAGATAAAATCTCAAGTCATCTCCGATGATATTACATTGCCTGATGAACTTAATGCGTTCTACAGTCGCTTTGAAAATACAATGGAGGGACAGGTTGGTCAGCCGACGCTGCCCTCCTGGTCCTGTATTATAAGCCCTCCTTTTAAAATAGAGGAATATGAAGTCAGGAATCTGCTGCGGAAGCAGAACAAGACAAATGCTGTTTTGCCATTGACTATTAATGGTCAGGACATTGAAACTGTTCAATGTTTTAAGTTTCGCGGGACTACTATCTCTGCAACGTTAAAGTGGGACGACAAACTAAGAGGCCTTATTAAAATATCTCATCAAAGGCTTTTTTTCTTAAGACAGCTTAAAAAGTTTAGCGTATCTAAAGTTGGTATGTTAAATTTTTATAGAGCTGTCATTGAAAGCGTGCTGACTTTCTCACTTATAGTGTGGTTTGGCAGCTCCACAGTTCAGCAGAGAAGTCAGATTAGTAACATAACTCGGGTTGCTTCGAAAATTATTGGTTGTGATCTTCCCACTATTGATGAGATCTATGTTTCACTTTTGCAGAAAAAAGGTTTAACAATCCTGAAAGATCCCTTACATCCAGCCAGACACCTCTTTACGCCTCTTCCTTCAGGCAGACGCCTCAGAGCAATTAAAACTAAGTCTACACGTTTTTTGAACAGCACTTATTGTAGGATTGTTCATGCTCTTAATTCCTCTGGTGTCTATGCATCTGTATTTCACTCCTTATAATTGATAGGACATAGATAGTTGTGTATGTGTATGTATTTATATATTGTATGTATTTTAATGGTTGTTATTATTGTTGATGAGCTCACCAAGAAAAATTCCAAACAACTAGGGTGTTTGGCAATAAATAAATACATTTAATACATTTAAAATATATTAACATTATAACACACTACAGTTAAAATTATAATAAAGTACTTTAGATGTGCTTTAGTATGTTAGTGAACATAAAAGTGTTCTTCTTTACAGTAGGACAAAAGATTAATACATAAGGATTTATAATGTACTTTATAATGTAGTACTTGACTTTTTATTTCAATAATATTATATATGGCCTGCAAGTACAGTTTTTTTTAAATATACTTTTAAAATGTGAACTGCACTACAAGTGCACATTCAATACAATTAGTGCACTTTCTTTTTGTCTCCAGCTATTCTAATAGTGAAAGCTTACAATACTGTATAATCAGCTCTATATAAAAATAAAATCCCCTATTGTAAGTCCCCATTTGGGTAGCTAAATGTGTGTGAAAAAGTTTGTGACTGGGTGTCTCACTAACACTTTGCAGTTGTGAATGTTTCTTGTTTTTTTGTGTGTGTGTGTACTAAATGCTGATGTTGCAAAAAAAAAAAAACTCACTTGTACTGCTGAGAAAGAGTGATAAAATTTGTGCATGCTGCAAACTGCTAAATGCTTGGGCTCTTAAACATCATCTTCCTGACTTGGAAATTAACTCAACTGTAATCACTTCCAGCACAGTCATGTGTGCACTTTTGGCTTTGCCCACAATTACACTGCAATCTGTAGTTTTCCACTTCTGGCACTTACCGAATACTGTATTTGTACATTCAGTGCAGTATATCTGAGTTTGCACTTCAGATCAGAGCGTTTTTGTTGAGCTTTAAGCATCTATCTCATGTGAAGGTTTTCTTTCATGCAAATACTCCCTGATCTTGTGCATTACCAGCAGATCAAACCAGACCAAAAAGTGCATGCTATAATTACTTGTATGGTAATATCTCGGATATCTGAGAGATTCTACATGAGTTTTGAATTAGCATCAACAAAAGCAGGCTGGTAGTTTGGACTGCGGAAGATTAAAGAGAGCCTGCGTGTGGTGGTTTAATCGAAGAGGGAGAGAGGCGGCTCTCGACAAACCACACATCCTCCCTGTAATTTACAAGACTTCACACTTCAAAAAGATAAAGAAACTCAGTACGAAAAAAAGCTGTATGGAAGGCAAAAGAAAGAAACTAAAGAAATGAATAAACTACTTGTTTATTTTGGCTGACTAATCGATTAATTGTCTAACAACCAACTAATCGATTAGTCGAGTTGACTAGTTTTTCTTGACTTTTCCTTTATTTTTAGTATTGATATTTTTAGCAGTTAAGGCCTGTTCACACAAAGGACGATAACTATAATTACAACTATATATAATCTAAAATTAAAAATCATTCTAATTCTATGAGAACAGTTAAATCCATAAAACAACTATAACGATAATGACAGAGGCCAAAATCATTGGAATCACTTTCAGAATGTTTTTTTAAAGCTGATGAATGATAAAAACATTGACAGCCAATCAGAATCCATCCTGCTTTAAAGAGCCAGATGACAAAACTGCAGCATACGCTTTTAACAAACAGAATATTATCGTCCGTTGGTGTGGACACGAATCAAGTTAGCGTTATAGTTATCATTTTTGGCATGAACAAGCCTTTAGAGTTTATCCACTTTAAAGTGGTCTTACATATTCAGAGAGAGGTTTTTGGGAATTGCGTTGCAAACTGTTTTATGAACATCCCACCACACGCGTTGCATTTTAAGATGGCGTGTCAAGTTAAAAATACAACTACACATCTTAAAGTGTTTACAGCGATCATAATCACAGCTGTTTACATTCCCCCTCAAGCCAACACAGACCAGGCACTCAAGGAACTGTATGGGAATATAAGTGAGCAGGAAACCGCTTACCCAGATGCGGCGTTTATTGTTACGGGGGACTTTAACAAAGCCAACTTCAGAACAATAACTCCAAAATATTTTCAACACATCACCATCAACACACGTGGTGATCGTGCACTGGACCACTGCTACTCTCCTTTCCGGGACGCCTACAAATCCCTCCCCCGCCCACCTTTCGGCAAATCGGATCACTCTTCCATTCTGCTCCTGCCTGCTTATAGCTTTAAAGGGACAGTTCACTCAAAAATAAAAATTCGGTTTACTCACATTTACCCTCACATCAATTCAAACCTGTGAAAAACGGTCAGTGAGGACCAAAATTGAAACATTTTTCAAAATATCTTTTGTGTTTTGTAAAAGAAAGCGATAGGGTGAGTAAATGATGACATTAAACCATCCCTTTAAACTGAACACATCGTGCATCACAATCAAGTTCTCTCAAACCAAAAACATTTGCACAAGCCGTCAGCTTTGGACATCAGGACAAATCTCTGTGTTTCGTTATGTGTGCACATGTAACGTCCCATAATTCCCAGCTGTGAGGCAGGCAGTGGGTTCACCCGGGCGCTTCTGCTGTTGTAGAGTGCCAGTCAAAGCCAAGATGTTGTGACTGCTGCAATATGGCAGTGCTTGATGCTGGAGAGCGCAGTGCTTGTGCCGGGGCCTCAGTGGCAGATGGAAGGCCGAGATTAGTCATGCAACAATGTACTGTGGTCACACTTACAATACACTTCACCCTCCAGGCAGCCTCAGCCGGCCAAACGAAAGGCATGGGTGCAATCCCACACAAACCGGGAGGCACACATCCACCTCGGGCAGCTGTCTCGCTCCCTCTGGTCTACTCTCGCTGCCAACGGACGAGGGTATCTCACAGTATACTTGTGTACGCTTGTGTGTGTCCATGTCCATAGGCGAGAACACCACTAAAGCGCCAGCTTGTTGTAATTAAATGTAATATGTATATGAGTACAGACAGTATTTGCGTGGGGTCTTATTTGTGTCGTAATGCTAGCAAACTCTCCTACATGTGTCTAAATCACAAAATCTGCTTTATTCGATTCCAAACCATCACGCTGAGCTCTTTAAAGTGTTCACGGGAGCCTCTCACTCTCACTTCATTACCAAATGAAGTTGTAATCGAACTGCCCAGCTCTTGTCTGCACATTAGCGGCTCCCTATTGATGAAGTTGGCAGCCGGGTCGACAGAAAACCGCTACATTTCCGCTCGCCTCCACTTTGTGGCTTGGTTAGTTTAATTGTATTAAAGAAACAGTTTACTGGGAATTATAGTCATACCTTGTGTTAGATGTTTGTAATTGCCCTGTGATTAGTTAAAGGTAAGTAACAACTGGACTGCTTCTGTGTACAGTCAGGGTTTTTTTAACTGGGGCCTAGAGAGAAAAAATAAGATAAAGTTGAAGTTGAGAGGAAAAGAATTACAAAACATATTTTAAAAGAATATATATATATATATATATATATATGTGTGTGTGTGAAAAATATTTTAATTACTCTGCATTTACATTTTTTCTACACAACATTAGAATTGTGGCACTCTTTTCTGTAAAGGTGCTTATATTATACTTTTTATGAAAATAAAATTTGAAAAAACAAAAACAATGAATGAAAAATGTTTCAAAATGTGTTGAAAAATGCAAAATGAAACAAAAACAATCCTAATAAATAAATAATATAAAATAAATATTTTCCACATAATATTTTAATATTTTTGGCTTTAATGCAATAAATAATAATAATAGATTTTTAAAAAACTAAATATTGTCTATAATCTTATGTTTACCACATTATAAATTATCCAGTATACTTGAAAATATATAGCTGCCTTCATATTTTCAAAGGATCATCACATTTTGGATCCTTGGCACCGAAAACTTGAAAAACTCCTGACATACACACATGTAACATTGGTACAACATAAAATATTTGTTATTTGATTATTTCAATGAATATTCATCTCAGCAACTTGAAGAGACAATAGTTAACAAAACCAATCTGATTTCAGTGGAAAAACAACAAATAAAAATACATAGTTGAAACACCACTACATGCTCCATTCAATGAATCAAAACGAATGGTTGCATTAACCCTCGTAAGCCTATTCCACTTTCAGAAAATGAGCTACATAGGACATAACAGAGAAGGCTTAAGTTATTAAGCGAAGACATAATGAATGAAGGGTTTTCATATATCCAGTGTCTGTAAGTGATCACAAAGAGCCTTCCTCCAGTGCATTTCTAGCAGTGACATGAGATGCGCACACAATGCTATTAGTCTCTATATTACTCTGTCATCAGCCAGCAAATTCAATTAAGGATGACCTAAAAATCCATTCTTTCAGTCTTTCTCTGAGAGAGAGGCTTTTGCATTTCAATGGCATGTGTTGTATAGTGGCCAGCACATCTTGTACTGTGATTGTCAGTGTAGTATTTGCTTAGATGAAACTATGTCCTTTTATTTCTGCAGAGGAGCCATGCCAGAGAATCCTTCCTCAAAGAAACCCTTGCCTTAAACTGCAAAAAAAAAAAAAAAGCATTATCTGAGGAAGACGTCTTGAAGATGCAAGAAATGTGAAGGGTTCTTAAGAAAAGGGCCGTTGATCCTATTCAGAAAGATAAGCAAAGAAGCATCTTTAATCAGAAAAAATTCAACCTTGTGATACATTTTTAGCGCCTTCATCTCTATAACCTGGCATGTGCTTCATATTAATTATTTGTCATGCTGATGACTAAAGCAGGGGTCTTACAAAACAAGTCTTTAAGAAACCATCCTTGAGATGACATTGTACCAATCTAAAGATGTACTATCCACGGCTTCATTCAACTGAACATAAACCACACAGCTTGGCTTGCTCGCTCCCCAGGTTATGACTTTTTTCAATGCAATTATGGAGGTCTTACAAACCCGCTAATATCCAAGCGAAAATATGTCTGTGAATTGCACCGCATGGACTCCTAAGGGGCGGCGGGCTTGTGAGCACTGTTGTTATTGCTTTCCCCGTGGCTATGTAATCCTCTCAACCAAGTGCTAATGACCCAAAAGTGACGGCTGGACTTCTGGAAAGTTATTGTCGAGTGGGCAGAGAAAGCTGGCTTGACAAAACAATAATGCTAGAAAGGTTTTGCATTCACTTTCATTCAAATTTAGCAACATGGAATCTGATGCAGTGAGTATAAAAGAATCAAATCTGATTTACACGAATAAGACATGTTCCAGGATCAGCATCCTTTCTTGATTCCGAAACAATATTCCTATCTTAACCTGCCCTTAAAATCAATGAGTGGTTGAGAACAATGACTAGTATTACATTTCTGGCTGATACATAAGCTGATTATTATTTTCATTTTCTATAATATATTCAAGTCCTATAATATTTCTGCCTAATAAAATAAAATAAAATATAAATAAATAAATGTTACAAGTGAATTTAGGCATCACAAAATTATAATATATGTTATGAAAAATGGATAAACATTTTGAGATTTTCTAAAGATTAAATTTAACAGTAATTTAAATATAAAAATAGAGGAAACGAGCTTGAAAAAATAAATATCCAATATCTACATTTTTAAAAATCTATTTTAATATCGGCAGATAACCGATAAATGGTCAATATTAAAACTGTATATTATTTTGTTTAAATAAATTTAAAATAAAACACTAAAATCAATCCATTTAAATGCTACAAGTAAATATATAGGCATTACAACATTATAATGTGAAAACATATTTTGAGATTAGCTAAAGATTATATTTAACAATGTTAAATTATTAAAATTCTTAGTGTTTTTAAAGAATAACTTTAAGTGAAATTAGATGACGGCAAAGGCAATTTAAAAGTAAAAATAAAGGAAATTATAAAATATGTAAAAAAATCTCTAATAAATCCCCCAAAATTTCTTTAATAAAGCAAAACGATATTACGCCGATATATTGTACGATATATTGTACATCCCTAATTTAAAAAAACCCCTCCACATTCCTAAAATCTAATTGGTTGCTATAGGAAAGATGATTCAAGACCATGACCAAATTCAGTCGCTACAGTGCCAGAGGCCACGTACAAAGTCTACTTCCTTGAAGACAATCCAGGAGCGGACAGGTTTCCTCCCCGGTATTGTGGGGCAGACATGTTCTGTGATCACTCCACAGGCTCCATTCTTCTGAAGCAGGCTATTTTTCGCTGAGTCAGACCCCGCTATTATCCGATGTCTTCCTGGGGCGCCACTCTCCCCACGCCATCCCACAATGCCTCCTCCAGGAAATGGAAGAGAGGACGTGTTCAAATAAGTGTGAGCTCCCGAGAAGCATGGCCAGTGTTTGCTCATAACCTTTCCTGACCTTCCAGCAGAGGACAAATACATTTACTCCAAAGGGTGCCATGAACCGCACTCGCTTCCCGATTTACCACAGATACGGCTTCACGCAGAGAACACAGACGGTTCTTATAGACTCAGAAGAAAGTATTTTCAAAACTCTCAGTACATCTGATCAAATTGTATCAAAACAGAATTGCTCGCCCTTTCTTGGCATCTCCTGAAATCCATCTAGGACACAGCAGTGTCTTTTTTTAATCTACTGCCCCAACAGGAAAAAGAAAGCTTTTGTACTTTGTTTTTTTGTTAGTTCTGTTTAGGAGTATGTCTCTTTTCACTATTTTATCATTAAAAAGGATGTATTTTATGGTCAAGGTACTAACTCCACCCTGAAGTTCTATTTAAACTGTTGCATAAATGGTAAACTAAATGAAATGAAGGAAAGAAAAACTGTTAGACCACCTCTGATTAATGCTGTATGGGAGGTGAATAATGCTCTGTTTAACTGGAACTCTGAGGTTTGCGTTTGTGTCAGGAACTGACTCATTTAGTGACTGATTTCACTCAGACTCTCCCTAAGCTGTTGTTCTGGCGTTTCCACTGAGCTGAGGAAACATTAAAGGAAAAACAGATTTTATGATAAAATAACCTGCACAAAAAAAAAGCTCTTCTGTTCTCGCCAAACCTCACAAAGTCATGATCTATACACAATAATAATAATCTATCTATCTTTAGCTATAATATCTATTTGTTTCTTTCGTAATTCATTCAAAAACATTTCCCTTTTTTTCTTTCAGAAATGACTTGTCTTGTCTATAATCTGTGTCTTTCACTCTACTTCACTCAAGTCTCTCTGTCTTTCTTGTTTTATTTTATGAATTCACAAAAAAAAAAAAAATCATTTTCCGTAAGCTAAATCCAGCAACATTTACAAGCTAGCTAAAAGGGAGTCCAGTGATCAGCCTGGAGCAGACGTGCTGACATCAGTGGCAGAGTTCCAGTAAGGGTCTCTCTCTGGCTATCTTTGGTCTCGTGAAGCGGTGGGCTGTGTGGAGAAAGCGGTCCTTTTGTGACAACAGAGTGTACCTCAGGGCACGGCGTGGGCCTCCCGCTGCCCCGGGCCACAGAGGACACCCTATTGTTCCTGTGTTGCCTGAACAAAGCCGGCCACCCGTGCCCCTGCTACACACAGTCCCACTGAGCCATTGTTCCGCTGACAAACTCTCAACCCAAATTTCATTACATATGAATTTTCCTTTGTCGCCCCTTCAGGCCCCCCTCTCACGTTTTGCTCCGACAAATCTTTTCGGGTTTCGTATTCCACCCCCTCCCCAAACCAGTTATCATACAAGACTTGTGATTATGCATGTCAAAAGAAAAGGATGAAACGGCAATGAACACATGTAACTCGCAGGACAAACATAGTCTGTATGGTCAAATTTAGCGGCAATCTAAACCGAAAGCTCTTTTTCACTAAATTAAAAGTCCACATTTCTCTTCTTTTGATCAGCAAAACTATGACGCAGATCATAAGCACCTGTTGCTTAAATACTTGGCATCTTCGCCTCACATATCTGAACTTTTTTCTTAAAAATACAGCAACACTCAGCAAAACTTGGGGTTATTTTTGACCCTTCAATTAAAAAATTCAAAATATCTCACTGTTAAAGACAAATGTCTGACAAAAAGATATTGAGTTTTTTTTCCCTTTCTTTTGTCCCATTTGGTTAGCATTTCCCACACATACATTTCTAGTAATTGCATTAGACCAAGTTGAAAAGTGTAATTTATTTCCTACTAAAACTGTATGGAAAGCAAAGGTACGTTAATTACAAGTGCCTAACTAGTGTACTTTGGCTACGTAAACAGTCTCTCCCTCCCTAAACTTACTCAATCACCCTCTTTGCATAAAAAGACATGTAAAAGAAAGGACAAAATACAACATAATGGTGTTGATAAGCTAAATTACCAGATAACATCGAGGCACACACAAACCATATGGTGCCTCCACCACTATCGCCTGTTGCTGGCATAACAATGGAGTTGGCTAGACGGTGAGTGGCAGCAACAGTCAAACAAATGGCCGTTCCTCTGAATTAGCCCAGCGCCAGAATGAATACACACAGTTCAGCATCTTTCAGCCTACAGGTGCGCTTAAGTGGCAAACCAGATGTCAGCATGGGAGCAGGACTGTTTGTGGAGTAATTCAGCCGCTCCACGAGCCCCTGCTTCAATAACAGCAGGAACAATGAAGGGCCCCTTACCCCATTTTCCCACAATCCCGTGCTCCCAGAGGAAGCCCTGTCTACTGAATCTGGCACATTTTTTTCTCTTCTGACAAAGTTTCAATTCTTGAAAACAGAAAGAGAAAACAGATAAATAAACTAACTGTGTTAACTGGTTCTCTCCCTCTGAAAGCTTATATTACAATGTTATACATAAAGTTCATTTTTAAAGGCCATGATTTAGTTACAGAGAGAAGAAAACAAACAATCAGATCACATAAGCTTATAAATGTCTATGGTGTAAAACCATATGGTCTAAACACTTCAAGATAATTATTAGGTTTTGATTAAATTAGATTTAAAAAAAAGAATGAAAACGGTCACAGATACTGGTTTTTATTAGTGATATGTACGGTTTTGGATCGTAAGAATTGGTGTTTCCATTTTAAAAGGGTCTATCTACTCTGTTTACAGAAGTTAAATAGACTGGCATGTCATTACAGCAACACAATAGTGAAGGGGGTCGACCTCATCTGAGACAACAAACCACTGTCAGACAGCAGTGGGAGAGGGGGAAACAACAAACAAGAAACACAAAATACTAATAATTCTTCTTCTTCTACTACAGTATAAGGCATGTACTTGGCTTTTAAATGCAAACTGAACTATAATAAGCACATAAAGTGTACATGCATTCATTAAACTTTTCACAATACTGAAAAACACATTGCACAAAATTAAGCCCTCCAAGTCCATTCAGTTAGTTTATCTTGCTGATATCTATTACATGTTTTTTTAATGGCAGATACATACTTTAAAACTGAAGACAAACATACAGACTTACTATATTGGAAAATAGCAGTAAACGCATATTTCAAGTCTCTACCCTCTTTTAGTAGTTAAACATGACAAATGGCACAGAATGTGTCCCAAAATATGACAAATGTTGCCCCAAAATGCTGTCTAGGTAGGCAGCACACTAGGTTTTGAGACAGTCTCAGACCAGGCACTAATTTTAGTCTGAGGGCTTTCAAACATCCAGATTAATTATTAACAGGGGCTGGACCATGGACTTTCTCCCTAATCCTTTATTTATGTACACAAAACTGGCGTTTTTCAGGAAAGCAAACGGGAGCGGGGTGTTAGCCCGACCAAATAAGCGACTAAACATCCACAAGTCACTGAGGTCACGAACCAGAAATCAGTGACACTGATTCATCCCAGAAACATGAATCACAACGTGAGATTTACTATTAAAGTAAATATGAACTTACTGTTACAAAGAAGCCGTGGTAAACTAGCTGGCACGGATCGAAGGAAAAAGTGTTTTCTGAACCTCCACAAGTAGCCTAATGAAAATCTCTGCGGATGTTTGCACAATCTACAAAAAAGGTAAACATTAATCATTTTATTTAACTGCTTTTGGCACAGTGCATTTTTTATTTTGCTTTTTTGATCGTGAAAGGCTGTTTATTTATGCCGTGTCATTTTTAAAAACTGGGAATAAAATTACAGCCACTATTCTCTTAATATTTATCTTTTAATCCATAATACTTAACAGTAAACACAAAGTGTTAGCAGAACTAGCAGTCAAAATGAAACTTTGTTTAAAGCACAAACGTACCTCAGTCTTTTAAATGTGTCTGATGCTGTGGACTGAGCGCACGCGCTGATTTATTTCCAGCTGATCACTTTTTTTCTTGTCGGAGCGCAAGAGCGCGACTATTCGGCGTATCTAACAACGATGTGAAGTATGCGCGGAATGAGGGCAAGAATGAAATGAACGCGAAGAACTGAGTTTGCGTTGGGGGCGGGACCGGAGTGACGTCGCCCGCAGAACTCCTAGGCAGTGGGAGGGGCCGCCGCTGAGTGTGTGACTGAAGTGGTGAGGATTTTTGATTCATCAGTGACTCGACTCTTTTGAATCCCTTCACTAAAAGAATTCGTTCTTTATTTGAGTACAGTGGCCTTTCTGAATTACATAATGGAGCCAGTAGGTGGCGACGCGTGAATCGTTTAATCAATCAATTTATTAAACACCGAAAATAATCCACGAAGTGACTTTAAAAAGAGCATTTTCTTCATCTTAGGTTTTCCCTACATTTTTTCAACTGCTAGCATGACTGTTGGTCTGCTGGAATACCCTAGAGTTTCGTTTTTACATTTTAGTTAATATTACACATTTATAATTTTTCTCAATCAAAATGTTGCCTTCAGACTCGAAACAGTAGGTTCAACCAATGAAACACTACTTTCACAGCCCGCACTCAAATGTTATTTTTTCTTAGTAGACTTTGAACGCAGTAGACACTTAAAGATATGTATCAGTGCAAGGAAATGAAGAAGATTTGTTCACTTTAAAGATTAGTTCATGAACACTGATTATTTAATGAAACACCAGTAATGTAAACGAATTGGGGAGAAGTTCACGTATTTAAAATATCGACAATGTCAAGTGAAAAAGCAAAATTAGATTCCCTTTTGAACGGTCGCTCCCGTTGCGTTAAACGCTTATGAGGAAACAGTGGGACAGCGGGGTTCAAACACTGGGCTCCAGTGAACTAATGCCCGCACAGGTCCCCCGTGCTTCACTCTCCCCACAACGCCTCGACTCGCCTGTGTGCTTCACACGTGAGGATCAGCACCTTTCATCGGCTGAGAGAGGGTTGATTTCCTTCGGTGGGTCTAAGGAGGAAGTTGTTTCGACAGATGCAGAGGACTGGGCGTGTTCCGGCGAAGAGCCCAAAACCCCACCTCTGACGCAGACAACATGGCCCAGTGTGGACAGCGAGCAGCCCAGCATCCTAGACAAGTGGTACCTGAAGGAACACCATCAATGATCCTACTGCCAACGGCCCACCCCGTTCTTCCCAGAAGTTCATGAAGAACTCACCAGGACGTGGCATGCCCCCTACTCAGTGTGTCTTCGCAACATGGACGAGTCCGGCCTGAGTTCTGATGCCTTCAGAGAGCTGCACACAGTGAATGACTTAGCTCTGCACACTACTAAGGCCTCGATCTCAGGCATCTGAACCGCACACTTATGAAACGCCCATTCAAGATGCTGATTTTGAAGGAGATCCTCGCGCAAATATGCCCCAGGAATTGGTTTTTATCCCATCAGACCATTCTTGAGATTTGTGTTTGAGGGAGTGGCTTATCAATATACAGTCCTACCACTCGGACTGTCTCTGGCCCTGCGCATTTTTACAAAGTGCATGGACACGGATGAGACAGAAGGGAATCCGCATTATGAATTACCTAGACGATTGACTGTTCTCATCCAGATCGGAACAGGAACTCATCGCTCACAGGTCGCTGCTGCTCAACCACCTGGAGCGGCTTGGGCTAAATCTCAATTTAGCCAAGAGCTCTCTGTCACCCTGGCTTACGCTCCGGGGCTGGGCTTGCAGAGTGGCTTCATTCTGCACTTGCTTATAGCACGGCGCTATTGGATACGTTACCTTTAATCGTTTAATGCAACGGGAGAGACCGTTCGAAAGGGAACACTCCAGTTACTAATGTAACTGTAGTTCCCTGAGATAAGGGAACAAGAGTTGCGTAAGCTGCTGTGCTAAATGGTTGCAGGCGAGTCAATGACTGTCGCTTCAGTCGAAAGATTCTGACAAAATGGTGCTCAGTGCCGACTTATATAGTAGTCAGTTCCAACCCTTTTGGTGGGTTGAAGCCCCATTTGCTCGTGCAGCTACAAGAATGTGAACAAATCAGGCTTCGGTATTAAGAGTAAACAGGAGTTTCCCCATAAGCGTTTAATGCCACGCTCGTTCCCTTATCTCAGGGAACCAAGGTTACGTTAGTAACCGGACTAAAACGTTTCTTGAAACCTTTTGTGAAAGCTAATAAATCGCTACATTCCCACCTAAAGATGACTGTTTATATTCTCTCTCTCTCTCTCTCTCTCTCTCACACACACACACATACACACACACACACACACACACACACACACGTCCTCAGGCAATGTCCAAAAGAAAGTCATTCAGACTTCTTGTTACATTTTGGATTAATTTCAATAATGTTTACGCAGATGTATTTACATTACATTAGTCTACACTGTGTAAAGATAATTTAAACATTAAAGTTTCCATTAGGAAAGCTTCCACACAAGGGTTGTTAACATTGATAATAGAATACTCAATCATTATAGGTACCATTGCCATCTTGTGGTAAAAACAGACTAAAGCTGTTGTCAAGGAAATACTTTGACTGTTTCTACATAACATGAAAGCCCACTATAAACAGAAACCCATTTTGAGTGATGTAATGAAAGAATAGAACCTCTAGTTTATATCCCTTACAAAAAATTCACCAATCATGGTTTCACAAAAAAGAAAAAAAGAAAAAACATGGGTTAAAAAAAAAAGGGTAAACGTGAAAATCCTTAAAAATCAATATGTGCTTTTACAGAAGAAGAGAGCAGGAGCGAGATGAAGGGGTGTAATTAAATGGTCATATAATTGGATCTGGAGAACAAGCAATGAAGCAGCTTGTTAACTTGTTACTGTTACCCCGTGAGAGCAAGCCAGCGTGCCTGAGCCTGCCATTAGCAGAATGTTGTTCTCACATTCTATAGGGACACAATCAAAAAACGGCATGAAAAGGAAACTGTGAGGGACACCTTGAGCGTTTCTCTTCCCGAGAATGATAATCACTGAGAAAGGAGCACATGGGACAAATATAACATTATTTTTTCTTAGTTACCACGTTCAGATGTGATTCAAATGTCTGTATGAATCAACTATAGTCAAAACGAGTATAAATGCTCTTTAGTAGATTGGAGGTCATGTCTTTCCTGTGAATGTTTTATAAATGGGGCCCTCAGAGGTATGTTTGATGTTCAGGATGAATGCTGTTCTATACCTTTGATGTTCAGTTGAATTTCAAGCCACCTTAACTTTGAAAATCCACACACTAAGGGTCCGACCCATCAGGTGACACTGAAAAAGATAGATGGGGCTCCGAAATTCAATTTACTTTTGAGGTCTCAGTTTCTCCATCACCTTTGTCATTCTTAACCTTTAAAAATACAAGCTCTCTTAAAGCATGTTAATAACAGTGATCATAAGTGATTTGTACGCAATCAAAAATTGTGAGAAAGGAAGGCGAGAGAATTAAAGAAAAGAATTAAGACTAAGAGAGAGAACAAATGTTACAAAGAGCAAAAAAGACAAAATAATTGCAATCTAATGGTGGCAACACTGCAAATCCGGACATTATGCACAGGTCAGTCAATTACCCAGGTGTCCTCTCTGTAATTTCTCCCTTAGATTACAGAAATCACCTGCTTTTGTGATAACAGGAAGTCAAAATATGTGAAAATTGCATAATATGTTATATAATATGTTCTGTTTGTAATGTTCTTTTTCATTATTTTAAACAAACAGAGCTACGTATAGTAAAACATTATTTTATGTAACAACTTTCCTTTTGTGGTAGAGACATAAGTACAGACAAATCACAGTTTGATGAGAAGTGTAATATTAAGGTTGTGGTTGCATTTATTACTCTCTGGCGAAATTTCAAAGATGAAATCTAGTCATTTAAATAAGAATCAACACAATCTGGTATTACGCGTTATGGCAAAACATTTCCTCACACAGCTTCCCCCTTCAGGATTTCCATGTGAATTTGCCGCATTGACCAACATGAAGTTGTTTGTTTTGAAGGCTACTGTGTGAGCGATGCTTCATGCAACATTGACCGTGGAAAATGGACCAAATTTTGCTAACGTGACCGCAAATGTACTTTTCAAAATGTTCAGGTTTACCATTTTTGACTCTTAAAACTGACCTTAAAAATGGTGAAAATACCCTATAGACTTGCATTAAAAGAGGGTCCATCTTAGCAACTGCACAGAAACACCCCAGAACTGTTGTGGTGAGTCGTACTGGACAAGCACCAACACTTACATTTTCTTTAGGCAATGCAAAATCTTACCATTACACAAGATCCGAAATATTCTATAGCAAACCAGGCACAAGAATTTCAAAGTAAAGTAATGTTCTGGGAAATTCATCTATTCTGACTAGAAGAATGAAACTAGTTCTCCACAAGAGAGTTAAAAAAAAAAACTATCCAAGTTTAGAGTATTTCTCTTCTGTTTAACCAACAGTATTCAGAGAGTGACTCAATTCAAGATGTTCCATATCAGAACGTTTTTGTGTTTATTGGTGGTTATGAAGGACAAAACAAACTACGATGTTCAAACACTGTAGTGTATGGACTCTGCCAAGCTGTTTAAGAGATCAAATTAGACTATCCTTTGATTTGCTGCCATTTTGAAAAAATCCAATAAGAATGTTAAAGCGATTTTTCAAGCACCGGTTCCCCATGTGGATGTGGACGGTTTTGAATGGAACTAAATTACCCCCAAACAGCCTTCCACTTAAATAAGGACAAAGAGAGCCCACATCTGCTGGTCATCCCTGCGGTATTCTGAACGCCGTAAGCATCTGTTCCAGTGAGTGAAGTGAACCAAGTCTATCAGTGACAAGACGACTTAAAGTACCGCACTCAAGAACACAGCCTTTGGCTCGGCAGAGAGGGAGGAAATGGAATGGAAAGATAAAATCTGACAATCACAATGGGCTAGATTATTCATCCACGTTTAATGTAGATTTTGTAACATTTTTCAGGTGGAGATAAAACATGAACTTTGAATTTTACAAACAACTCTACTGTAATGAAATCCATCAAACAAGGTATAAAAAAAAGGATCTTTGTGTAGTTTCCACAAACATAATAGTTGCTCCATTGCTAATTTTCAGTTTAAATACGATTTTTTTTCCCAATAATGATTCAAGACACTGTGTTTTAAGAAGTAAGAAAATAAATGAATGTGGTCAACTACTAACTGAGCCAAATTTGTGTGACAACAGCATGTGAGTAAAAATATTTTCGGTTGATGCAGATACACTATGCAAGTGTGGACAGCTATAAAAACATTAGCACAGAAATCAGGAATAAGCCTTGACAAATTAAGATATGCAGTGAAATAGCAACTCATTACAAGTAACTAATTATTTGGTCAAACATCCACCTTAAATCTAATGCTGCTGGCTCCTTGTTAAAGAGCTGATACTGTGAAAACAATATAGTGTTTTATTTGATATAATGTGTAGTGCAAGCTGGGTATT
Source organism: Sinocyclocheilus anshuiensis (assembly GCF_001515605.1). NCBI lineage: Eukaryota > Metazoa > Chordata > Actinopteri > Cypriniformes > Cyprinidae > Sinocyclocheilus > Sinocyclocheilus anshuiensis. The sequence continues at coordinate 311,069 of NW_015536552.1, forward strand.
TTCTCTCATACGTCTGTTTAGGCACTTTAGGATTAATACATTTCAAAAGGATTAAACAGCTAATTGCATTTCCACAGGTAAAAGGCGAATGCAAACATCAAAAACATTTATATTCATAGTGTTATTTTCTTTAGTGTTTTTACATCCATCTAGATGACAAGAAAAATACTTAAGTCACAATTATTAGTTGTATAAGGGTATTGTACAATACTCCGCAATAATTAACAGCATGTTTTGTCTGTCAGCCTCATTAAAACTCAAAATAGTTTCCCGTTTGAGCTCAATCCACATGCCTGTACCTGGTGAAAAGGTTGTAAAGAACTCGGAGAGTCGATTTTAGGTCACAATTCACAATATCTGGAATAAAACGAAAAAAAAAAAATACTCATTTTACAATTTGAGAACAAAAGCTTTCATAGTTACAATTGTCTTGGCCTGAAGAACCCTTGAGCAGTTAAAAAACACAGAGTGCACAGTTTCTTCAGTTCCAGTACATGTTTGAATTGATTTAAAGCATGAAGAGGATTTATGCAAAATAATGTACCTGAGTCTTCAAGGACTCTGAACGACATAATGCAATCAACACACACAAATAAAAACCTAGACACACTTTTAACCTGAAAATCATTCAAATACACACAAAAACACACAACCAAATGTACACACACAGTATAAAGAATACTTTGAAACACTATAAATAATAGAGCTGTATTTGTGTAGTATTTATTCACATTTCACATTTATGTCTTTGACAGACTCTTTTATCCATTCAAGGTACATATTTGATCAGTTCTTGCTTTCCCTAGAAATTAAAGCCATGACCTTGGCGTTTCTAGCAGCGCGCCCTTCTGTTTCAGCTACAGGAAGGCTGTTTTAGTATGTGTATATTATGGATACTGTATACAGTATAGCATCTAATGTATATTGTGAACTGCTGATTTGTTAAACTAGCTCTAAAGAGAAGGTTATTAATTCCATCTTACTTAGATTAAAAGAACTCAATATTATATTAATTGTAACTATAATATTAATACTTTATTATCTATTATTATTATTACATATTATTTAACTAAACTATTTAAATATGAATTATTCGAAAAGGAGGGGAAAACAGCTAACTGACTATTGTTAGGTAAGGAAAATAGAACTATATATTTTTATTTTTTATTATTATGTAACACAAGCCAACCCAAGAATGGCCTGTTTTTAATTTTATTTAAATATGTTTTCAATTATCTCTAAAACCTTTATATGTAACATTTAAGAAATGAACATTCAGGTTAAAAGAGCAACACTTGCGAATTGGGAAAGTATCAGTAGCCAAGTACAGTTCTGACAAGACAAATCTTTTTTAAATGGCCTGTCAACCACACAATTGCAATGATAGGACTTGAAGAAAACAAAACCGTAATTACCCTCAGGCCTGGGCTTGGGCCTCTCCAGGTCACCGTCCTGCATCAGCTCAAAGGAGAAAGACACATTATGAACCTGCAGGTAAAAAAATAAACTGTCATATTGTGACACCCTGAAGGGCAAATAAGGGCATGTGTTAAAAAAATAAATAAAAATTCCCAAACTGGACTGTAGATGGACCTAAAGCAGTTATCTCTGAAGTCCACACACAAGCACTGGATATTAGAAAGAAGCTACATATCACCCCACTTATCAGTTTCCTGTGCAGAGGCAGATTACAGATGCATCCTGGTGCGACATGCCCATTTGGCACAGGACGGGCCTGCTGGATGTGACCCAGGTGAGCAGCCAGTACTCTGGGCTGACTGTCAACACCACCCCCTCTCAACGACACTCAACACAGCACACCAGGGTGGCTTTCATACTGAAGCACGCTAATCGCAGACGCACTGCTAATTTATACCTTTTGGTCAAAATTCTCAGGCGTCAGGAAGAAGTTGTAGAGGGGGACAAAGTATCCTTCCAGAAGTCCCATCAGCAGGACCAGATACACACCATCCGCAAACTACAAACACACCTCAGTCAGAACAACACAATCCTGTCATAAGACGTCAAATCAAGACACAAATTTACATAAAACACACAATTCTGACACACTAAAACTTATTTTATTCAGCAAGGTGTTCAATTTATCAAAAATGACAAAGACAATGTTACAAAAGATTTATATTGCAAATAAATGCTGTTCTTTCTATTCATCAAAGAATGCTGAAAAAAAATTATATTTTCACAAAAATATTAAGGCTTTTTTTTTTTTACACTTCTTGAGCACCAAATCAGCATATTAGAATGATTTCTGAAGGATCACATGACTGAAGACTGGAGTAATGATGCTGAAAATTCAGCTTTGACTCACAGGAATAAATTACATTTTAAAAATACATTAAAATTGAAAAGAGTTATTAGAAATTGTAACAATATTTCACAAAATTACAATTCTTACTGTATTTATGATCAAATAAATGCAGCCTTGGTGAGCATAAGAGACTTTTTATATTAGAATTTGTACTATATTTATTTATATTTACATTATAATAGAATTTTATATTAACCGGCAATCATTTTGCTTATTAGTTGATTAAAATATATTAATATGAAATATTTGCCAATCGTAAACGGCCAACAAATAAGATGAAGAATAACAACTTACATTTATATTTATGAAACAAAGCTATATCTTATGGGTTAAGACTTAAAAAAAAAACGTAAAATATAGAGATCTACTTTAAATTATATTTTTATGGTGCTTTAGTGTCCGTTTTGAAGCTTGAACGCTTGAGTTCCCATTGAAATTCCATGTTAAAGAGTGACCAGGACAGTCAAATAGGTTTGGAATGACACGAAGGGGAATAAATGATAACAGAATCAGAATTTTAATTAATTTATTGAACAAATGGTCTTTTATCATGTTGCTGCTGCTATCATTTTATTAAATCACTGTAATATATGATTTCTTGTCGCTTAGCACTTTCTTTTACCATAGTCACAATATATTTATTGTGCTGATCCATGTGTTACCTGTGTATCCAGTTCAGCTACTTCCAAGTTCAGTTTATTCAGGTGTTTGTTGACGAAGGTGATTAGAGTCTGCAGAAAACAGATGCAAATGTGGTCAGGTTTGTCCAAGAATGTAATTCGGCCAATATTTTGGCGCTTTTGTACCTTCTTCACCACATTCAGCTTGTCAGGAGCATGATCCAACAAGGTATCAAACGCATCACGCTCTGAATACAAGAATACATCATTAATTAGAAACACAACTGCAACTTTGAAAGGAATAGTAAACACTGGTGTTCACAAATTTGGGGTAGGTAAGATTTGTAAATGTTTCTGAAGAAGAAAAAAAAAGTTGCTTAAACTCACCAAGCTTGCATTTACTTGATCAAAGACACAATACAAACAGTAATTATTTAAAAGAACTGTTTTATATATATATATATATATATATATATATATATAGAGAGAGAGAGAGAGAAATTTTTTTTCTTTTATTCAAAGCTGAATTTTCAGCAGCTATTTTTAATATAGATCAGTGTCACATGATCCTTCAGAAATCATTCTAATATGCTGATTTGTTGATCAAGAAACATTTCTCATTATTAACGTAAAAACAGTTTAATACTTGCTGCTTAATATTTTTGTGGAAGCCTTGATACATTTTCTTTGATAAATAGAAAGAAAGAAACAATATAAAAGTCTTCACCGTCACTTCTGATCAATTTAATACATTCTTGCTGAATAAAGGTATTAATTTCTTTCAAAAACGTACTAGCCCCAAACTTTTGAACAGTAGTGTGTTTAACATCTAAATTTTAATGGATGGAAATTTTAATAACACTCACCATGTCTGCCAGATAATGCCCTATGACCATAAAAATATATATATATGACTGAAACATTAAATTATGATTGAACTTGTTAATAGCATATACACATATGAATGCAGTTAGAAAATCATCACATAACATCAATATAACAGTTGTTGTCCGATATGTAATTGTCTGCCATCACGTAATGCTCAATTAAAGTTAATCTATAAAAACACTAATAATTTAACAACATCGTTAGATTAAATCTTTAGCAAATCTTGTATCCAGAATAGGAATATACTGTACATTTTAATGTTGTGGTGCTTATAGCATTTAAAATGAGTGATTTTATTTATTTGTTTATTATTGTGTAGAATTTTAATAATCAGTCATTTATTAGCAAGAATTGTATTATTGCATGCAATGCAAGTTAGGCATTTCATTTATCTCCTGTACAGCATGGGAGGCAATTTGTCTCTCTTAATTCCACGGTCACTGAAAGCCAGGCGGCTGTCATTTGGGTGTATGGAAGGGTGATCAAATTGATCGGGCAAGTCTGGGACAGCCCTGGACAGGGCTTCCTCCCCATGAGGCCCCCTCCTCCTCACTCTCTAATCACTCCTGCCAGCCATCGGCCTGGGCAGCAGCAGCTATTGTGTGTGCGATGACAGCCTCGGGAAGTACTCCACAAACACACACATACAAGTGCAAAAACACACACTTATCTCCCTAGTTGCCAGGTGCCTGCTGGACCGCTATACAGTCAGCTGTGCACATATATGTGTGTGTGTGTATGTCCGCACAAAGGGTGACGAAACAGCACCAAAGCTAATCCAAATGCCATCTTGTAATCAACGATCTACCGCATAATGATTGAAACATATGAAAGAAATCATTACAAAAGGTGCAAAAGATTATTAAACCCTGATGTTGACACATTTATTAACACATGGGGGTGAAATCTGGAAATTAGGGTTGTCACACTGACGTACTCTGTGTTGCCAGTAATCTCCTCCATAACCTGACGGGATTGAAGAATGCCCTCTCGTTTCTAAGAGAAAGAAAAAAGGAACAGATTGAATATGAACAGGAGCCAGAAATCTCTAGTAGACTTACAGTGTGTTCACACCAAACGCGAATTGAATTATTCGCGCGAGTAGATTACATACAAAGTCAATGCAAAGACTCGAATAGATGCAAATTTGTGCCTGACGATGCGAATGATGCAAATTGAGCGACTTGATTGCAGCAGAAGATGGGATTGAGGCGTATATTGTGCTTTAGCGGCAACCGATTAGCATGGCTACAGAGATGCTGCTATCAATAATAAAAATAATAGTAATATCAGTGTATATATACAGTAGTAAAATGTAACACACACATTAATACAGGATCCTAACGTTATTCATCCTCCTCTGGATGGTGTTGTGAACCCAGACACGTCGGCGTTTGGCTTTCCATTGTATTTGGGACTTTTTGACAACAGGTACAAAACAGCGATTGTAGTTATCTCCACCATAGTTGATCGCGCTGTTTTTATTCGCGCGAGTGACACGAAAAACATGCCGCGAGTAATCTAGAGCGAGTGGCGCGATGCGCATATTCGCTTCGCGTCTGGTGTGAACGCACCATTAAAAACTGCTGTCCTATCAAAATATCTGTTATGGGAAAACAATGAGTTCCTCTAGTCAGGCACAACAGGAGAAATACAATATGATTTTTCAAATCCATTCTCCTACATGAACGGTTAATTATAGATATATAAATGTATTTTAAATAAATTAAAAAAAATTTACTAATTAAAATGTTCTACAAGATGATACTAAGTTTGACTATTTTTCCAGGTATGAAAATTTCCTAATATTTCCAATTTTTCCTTGACTATATCAACATCAAAAGCAAGACAAGACATACAAAAATACATAAATAAAAATACAAATTAAACATCGATATCAGCAAGCTAGCATCAGTTACTGGAGATAATTGGCTTTAGAAATTAAGGCTAACTGACTATAACCATCCATATTTGATTCGATATCAAAAGAAAGCAAGTAAATATTGACTATAATCATGAGTATTTGATTCAATATCGAAAGAAAGCAAGGAAATATTGAATGAAAGCAAGAAAAATGACAAAATACAAACGAAAACATCGGCTTCATTGAGCTAGCTTCAGTTATTGAAGCTAATTAGCTTCAGAAATTGAGGACTGTAACCTTCCATAGGTTCAAAATCAAAACAAAGTAAGAAAATATGAACTATTACCATTAGTATTGATTCAGTACCAAAGTTAAGCAAAAATACTTTGAAAGAAATTGAGACAAAAGACAAAATACAGATGGCATCAAAATCAGTAAGCTAGCGTCAGCTACTAAAGCTTATTAGCTTTCATCTGCATTTTCTATTCTGACTTGCTTTCCTTCCTCAAAGACATTTTGACAAAACCTGGTAATTCAAAAACAACAAATAAACCTTTTTTTTGTGTGATTTTGTGGAGATCTGTGAGAAAATTTGTCTGACAAGTTTATCAGAGAGCGTTTTAAATGCAAACATAACTGTCGCTTGATGTTATCTACTTCTAGCATCATAACAGCAAAGATAGCAGTTAGAGAACATTACAGTCTAAAACAGAGGTTACGTACCTGAACCACAACCACCTGAATGGACACATGGTCAGGGAGGCGAATGGGGGCTCTGAAGTGCTGTGAGAGCGCCACCAACAGGTGAAGGATGGCCACAATGCTCTTAGCGTGAACGGCTAGTAAATAGTGTAAAACAAATAAATAAAATAAAATAAAAAATATTACATTTAGGTCTTACATTCCCTAGTTTCATTTGAATTAATTAAAACCAGTATTGGCACGAAACAAGCTGAGATGTAGCTTCAACTCAGTGAATTGTTACTTAAGGACACAGGATTGATGTTCACTTCCATTTAATACAAAAATCAATAGCGCATAAATCTCTCTGCCTCATAAAACACAATAAAATGACCTGCAATATCTTTAGGTGTCTCTTCCACATAAGTGGAGGGATTGAAATCCACTAAAAGATACTGTTACATCACTTTAAGTGTTTTCCAAGCCTTTGAAGCTCAAAGCTACGAGAAGCACCCATTAATAGCGTTTTAAACAGACGTTACTTTGTTGTAAAGCCGTTTTGTGCACCACAGCATGTCTAAGTGGACACTTTAAGACTCGCTGCCTAATACAGGTCCATTTTTAACAGCGCATAACACTTGTCTTATTTAGGAGCATTTGAATGTGTCATGCTGGAGCTCTAGGGACCTACAGTCGACGTTCCACTTGATGCTCCTGGTGGAGACCTTCAGAGCGTCATTGATCCTCTCCAGAACCGTCTGCAGCTTTTGTTTCTGGGCAATCTCAGATTGGGTCACCTCTGCAACATTCAGCTTTTCACCTTCAAGCTTTTCTACGGAATGGAAACACAAGGCCAAATAAGAATAGAGAAGACGGAGATCGGAGAAGTTCTCTAGGAGTTCAGGTAGATATTTCTTGGATATTTAGTCAAATATAACCAATCCAAACCAGCCATACTGTAAAATAAGCAGAGACTGTTTACCAAAGAGCTTCTGGAGAACCTGTCCATCATAGAGATCTTCAGCCAGGTCCTTCACGATGATCCTTTCCCCAACCAGAACATCGTTGATCCAGTCGATGAGCACCTAATTCAGCCATAATCATGGACGTACAGGTTTGGAACGACATGAGGGTGAATATGTAATGACAGAACTGACATTTTTGGTTTTATACAAACCTTCATGAGTTCCTGGAGTTTTTGGTCATTTTTTGAGTTGGGGTCCACCATGGTGCGGACTTCATTTTCCTCTGTGAAGAAGAGAAAGAGACAGGCAGGAGGAAGGTGTAAGGGCATATTATTAACCTGAGCGAGCATCAATTGAATAATGAGGCTACGGGTTCACCTACCTAGCATGATGTCCTCAGGATGAAGTTCAAAAGGTGTGGGACTCAGGGGGAGATTAATGGCGTTCATCCCCTCCTCCTGCAGCTCAGATACTATAGAATACAGGACACGTGTGAGAGATGACAAATTATTTCAGTATAAAAAAAAAGAAAAGAAATTGAGTGGGTTTTTTTCGCCTTCATGTTATTGCTGTTATACAAGTGGTTGACAATATATTCATTTACCTTGGATTATAATGAGTTAAGATTATAATGAGTGCCACTACTTTTACTATAGATAGCTAGGTTTTAGGATCTTTTTAACTTCCCAAACTTAAGTCAATATGAAAAACCATTAACAAGCCAATTTACTTCTGCAATCTGACATGCTTTACAGTGAAAGTGGATATTACCGTACACTACTGTTGAAAAGTTTTTAAGAAATTAATACTTTTCAGCATGGACTAAAATAACCAAAGGTTTCAGTAAAGACATTAATAATGTCAAAACGATTTCTGCTGTATTTCAAATAAATGCTGTTCTTTTGAACTTGAAATATGAACGATTCATCAAAGAATCCTAAAAAAAATGTATCACGGTTTCCACAAATCTATTACTTTTTCTAAACTACATTGTTTTCAGCACTGATAAGACTAATAAGAAATGTTTCTTGAGCACCAAATGAACAGTTTAGAATTATCCATTACATTTTAAAAGATATTAAAATAGAAAACAATTATTTAAAATGATCAATATTTCATAGTATTACTGCTTTTATTGCATGTTTGATAAAAAAAATGGTGCCTTGGTGAGAATAAGAGACTTATTCTCTTATTAAATCTTACTGAAACCAAACTTTTAAACAGTAGTGTAGGCTATATTATATTCATAAAGTAGTAAATAATTAATAAATAAATATGTAAATAAATAAAAAATATTATATATTAAAATGTTAAAAATACATTAAAATATATTAAATGTGTATTTATAAAATGTTAAATATTAAATTAAACAAAGTAATTAAATATTATTGTTTGTGCTATGAACAATATTTAGCCACAATAGTCTCAGAGTCATCAGGATGGTTTTAATTTTTTCGCTTGGCCCAGTACAAGCAACCACCACAAAAACCAAAAACACCTTAGCAACTGCATAGCAACACCCTAGCATCGCCGCAGTTCACATTTTCAGAAGAATATGTAAAAATGCATATATTTATTAGGTTTTTATTAGAACTTCAGGGCATCAACATTCTCAGCATCCTCAGAGAAACAACCCAGCTCCTCGCTCCCACTGCAACCCAGCATGCATCACCGTCAACAGCGCTGATTATGGGGATGCGAACATCCTGTGCTGGATTCCAGAGGCCTCCCATGGAGGACGATATCCTATTAATCAACACCCTCTCGACCTCACGCACAGCTGCTCTCCCGCTGCTTCTTTTCACTGATGTGGGGGCCACATAAAATCCAACGGCACGACAAAGACGTCATGTATCTTGTACTATGGTGAGCATTAAGGTTAACGTGTGACTGGGCGGATGTTTCACAATTTAAGCACAATTTCTTCAGAAATTGTCCAGTTAGCTAGAACTCCACCAGAAGATCTTGCTTTTATGGTGCATTTTGAAGCTTTAACTGACATTATTGTATACGGAAAGAGCTGCATTTAAAATCACAGGAAAAAACGGTATATGGGTTTGGAAGGACATGAAGGCGACTAAATAATAATTTCACCAACGCTTTAAGTAGTGGTAGTCATCATGCACCCTTTTAATTTATATTTCCAAATGTGGAACGAAAGCAATAAACATAAAATGCACTGCCTCCTGGGTACAAGCCACAAAATAGTCCTCATCAAAATCAAATCATACATCAATTACCCATCCAGATCACACTTCTCATCCTGTGTGTGGGTGAATAAGAGACAGAGAAATAGACAGTCAGAGTATCAGAAGGCTCAGCTTATTTTTCCTCTAATTCAGTCTTGCGAGGGCTGATGGATGCTGCGCAATCATTACAGAAGTGCACTCTGGGAATCGTGCAAACCCAGAAGAACTACTCCAATGTAATGGAACACAGACTAATTTACTTACTGGATAAGAGGACAAGAAGACTAATATATTTTTATTTGTTAAGGATGTGGATCACTATAGCTTGTCAGGATTATTATTGGGTTCTGTAATCTAGCGCCGCAGCTGTTCTTGTTTCAAGGCTGAGATGACTCTGTTCTCAAGCCTCGTCCAGACAGAATACCTTACATGGCTAGAAGAATACTGCCAAACTGGGGAGAAGGGTCTGGCTGCAGACTTGCACTTTCAGACTTGCATTCTCAGACTTGCACTCTTAGACACTTGCGCTTCTGCTAGCGACGTCACTTGCAGTCTTTTTTTATTTTTATTTTGTTCCATTTATTGATTACTTTTTGTTTGAATCTCTCAACATTTTACAACAGTAGCCAGGTGGTGAAGAAAAAAAAAACTAAATTACAATGTCACTTGCAATCGCCACTTGCACTCTCCGCTACCTACCGTTACCAAAACGTGACGTTAAACTCTGCTGATCACGGATTGGCCGGAGAGAATCATCTCTACCTGCGTCACTGAACTTGCGACACAAACACAAAAGAACCGCTAGATTTAAATCAGCACAGCCAGCGA
>NW_015536552.1:321870-326442 GCF_001515605.1 Sinocyclocheilus anshuiensis
CGCAACTATAACGACATGTGAATAATCCCGCCCACTCTAAAGCGGTACTGAACTGCAGTGGAAACGCAAACCGTGCCGAGCCGAACCGTGCCGTACTGAGCCGTGCCGAGCCGAGTCGTACCACGCAGTGGAAAAGCGCCACAAGTCTGAGAATGCAAGTCTGAGAGTGCAAGTGCAAGGCTGCAGCCAGACCCTTTTGAAACTGGGTGTTAGATGAAGACAGCTCTTAAGAGCACTTTATAATGTGCCAACCTGTGATTTCAGGTCTATAAATGGCTGATTAGTGTTTCTCAAGACTGTAGTCAAGAGGTTTTTGTCAGAATGATTTGATGACTCGGACATTTTCAGGTGTGGTTGAATACTTTGAAATATTTGTATAATCTTGCCTCCAGGGTGCATACTTCAAAGTGCTACTTGCCAAAATGGAGTACAAAAAAAATCTCTTAAAGGTAAAATCTTAACCGAACCGCTATTGATAGTTGTGATGCGTTTTTGACGTCAGTGCGGTCATTGAGTACAGTCAATTTCAACACTGCTGGTAATAAAAAAAATTTTAAAAAAAAGTTTAAAAGTGCTGGTCAATAGCTAACTACCGTCAGCTGTTTGGTTACTAACATTCTTCAAAATATCTTCTTTTGTGCTCAACAGAAGAAACTCTTACAGGTTTGGAACAATTTGAGGGTGAGTAAATGAGAGAATTTTAATTTAGGGTCAACTATCCCTTTAATGAGGTTAAGTTACAATCCCATAAACATTGCGATATATTTCCTGTACGTTTTATTTCTAACATTTTTACTACTTCCCTTTCTAATTTTATTTTAGCCCTGTTTGTCAAATCAGTTAACTCTTCGTTTCTCTAAGCACTATAAGCTGGACATGTTTAAAGGGTTAGTTCACCCAAAAATGAAAATTCTGTCATTAATTTCAAACCTGTAAGACCTTCATTCATCTTCGGAACACAAATTAAGATATTTTTGATGGAATCTGAGAGCTGTCTGACCCTGCATAGACAGCAACGCAACTGAAATGTTCCCAAGTCCAGAAACGTAGCAAGGAGATCTGTAAAATAATCCATGTGACATCAGTGGTTCATCCGCAATTATATGAAGCTACGAGAATACTTTTTGTGCGCAAAAGAAAAAAAATAACGACTTTATTCAACAATTCGTCTCCTCCGCATCACCCTGGTGCCATTTTGGAGGTATGCTGTTCTGTGACAGCTGCGTCACACGGATACGCTGTTTCCATTCAGATCACATCACAACGACGTAGGAAACAGATCCGGCGTGACGCAGCTGACACCGGATATTCTCCAAAATGTCACCAGGGTAATGCGGAGGAGATGAATTGTTGAATAAAGTCGTTATTTTTTCCCTACGTTTCTGGACTTGGGAACATTTCAGTTGCGTTGCTGTCTATGGAGGGTCAGACAGCTCTCAGATTCCATCAGAAATATCTTCATTTGTGCCATCAAAAATATCTTAATTTGTGTACCGAAGATTAACAAAGGTCTTACGGGTTTGAAACGACATGAGGGTGAGTAATTAATAACAGAATTTTCATTTTTGGGTGAACTAACCCTTTAAGAGACGGTTCTCGATTCAATGAATCGATTCAACTGAATTGGAGAAACGCAAGGACTGATTCAGTTTGATTCGTAAACGAATCGCTCAGAGCGCTTTTGTAAATTGATTCATTAAAAAGATCCGACTCAAAAGAACAATTCGTCCGCGAATCGAACATCGCTTGATGAAAGCGGCACAAACTTTGGAATGTAAACATCACATTTTTCGCCACTTTAAAAACACCCCGTTGTCATTTCTTTTTCGAATTTTAAAGTGTACATAAGAAATAGAAATGCTGACCGTGTTAAAAAAACGATTCTTGCGCCCGTACAGTAGTTGGAGGAGGGAATTCTTCAGACTTCTGAATAAATTGTGTAGTAACTTGAGGACTTCACAGCAAAACTGTCATGACTAGTTCGTTTGTTTAATGTTCAGAACGCGAAATTTTAAGCTCAATCGCTACCTTCTTTCGCCTTTTTCCTTCTGGCCAGAGTCCCACCAAGTTTCCCCAGAAATGAGTCATCTTTCTTTCGGGAGGACGGAGACTTTGGAGTTGGCGACTTTGGAGAGGACGGAGATTTCTGTGGGGAAGACGCCATCGGTTCAAACAAACCACCATGGACAGAAAAGTGTCAATAATATGCGATTTCCCCCGCTGAGGGAGTTAGTCAAATCCCAGGAACAGGAACGGAAACGGAATTCCAGCTATTTGCCCAGCCTTCTAAAACTAGCTTCCCTTATCCTTTGATCCCACCCTCTTTTTTCCTAAGGGAGACTGTTCAGAAAGTTAATCGTAGCGAGTTGCCAATATCATATAATGAGTCCAATTTTATTATTACTGCCTTGAGCTATGAAGATGCGCCGAATGTAAAACAATGCATACAAAAAAATAAAATAAAAAATGACCGACTTTACACGATTTGCTTAAACGAGCTTTTTAATACTACTTAATATTTTACATCAAAACGTTTTGAAATGTAATATTCTTATATTTTTCAAATGTTAACATTTAAAATTATTCTTAATATATTTTCATATTTATACTTAAGCTTGTAAATTTATAGAGACTACATTTTAAAATTCATATGTAAATAAAAAATATTTTATATTTTTATAACACAATATTCTTATATTTTAATATACATAAACTTTTAGAAAATATAAAACTTATAACAGTATTCCTAAATTATTTTCAGTCTTAGTATAATTATGTACATTTACAGAAATTAAACATTCAAATTCATATTTAATCTTTTTTTGAAGATATTTAGGAGAGTCAACTCATTGTTTTTACATTTATTAAATAAATTACACAAGGCAACAGACAGACAAAAATAAAACCAGAGCCATTTGGACATTTTCTGAAGCACTTCTTGATTCTTGAAACAATGATATTTGGTTTTACTTTAGAAATAGCTGCAATTTTAGGTCACTTAAGATATCCTGTTCATTGCGAGACTAAAAGACAAACAAAAACTCAACAGACACACTTTATCACTGCCATTAAACTTTGGCCTCTATTGGAATATTTACTGATTAACGGAACAAACATTCATTAAGAGTTTCAACAAAACAGGAAGATAAATTAAACAAGTCCAAGAACAATAGCTTTAACTAAATACCATTGCACCAGTGTGAATAACATTTGTAGTCAGTCCTCTCACCTCTGTGGCTGTGCAACCTGTTTTGAAACATTCATCATTTTCAGTTAATAAAGAGGCACGTGTTTGGTTTTTGGTTTATTTCTTTTCAAGAACACACAAGGCAGCATTCAGTTGGGTTTGATTAAACAAGCGTGTTACAGTGTGTTCAAGATCCAGAAGCTGATCTTCAAATAAGGCTTTCTCAGTCTAAAGTAGATCTTCATGCAGGTCAGTACAGCAGATCTTCATCCAGTGCGAGAAGTTCAGGTCCAGTGGAACTGATAGCCTCTGGAGAGGATCATGCTCTCCAGATCGCTGTCCTCCGCTTTCTCCTTCAGCCGTTGCTCCTCCAGCAGACTCACCAGTTTGTCTCTTTTCTCCACCACCTTCATGATCTCCACCAGCAGGCTCTGCTCCTCTGCCAGCTCACTCGCACTCTTCTCACAGTCTAGAAATGGAGGGAATACAAAGAGAGGCCTATCGTCAATAATGAGGTAAAATATTGCCCACATAACATTTTCACCATGTAACGAGGTTTAATCACTTTGAATAACATCAAATATATTGTATGATAAGCATGACATCATAATCAAGTATTACACAATGACACCTCTGTGTTCTGCAGCAATCACAGGCTTAAAGCTGCATGTGTCTCACTGGTAAACAGTGAGCTTCATCACTATCAAGAACTAAAACAAACTTGTGTTTGCCGGAGGCTGAGGGACCAACCACTGACTTGCAAATTAAGACACTATCACCTTCCTCAGCAGCTATCAATTCCTGTTCACAAGTAAATGCGCCACTACTTACAAGGTTATTATTCTAACAACCAATTATCCAATCCCATATCCAATATTAAGGTGGCGAAAAGTCTGTATGCACAAAAACTAAGAAGCTATTTCGCAAATAACAGAGACTCACAGCGGTTGGGGCAGGGATTTAAGACTATCACTGACTACAAGCCCCCTCCCCTGCAGGTATGCCACAACGACTCCTCTTTATCAGATGATCTAAATGACTTCTATGCATGTTTTGAGGCCAATAACATCACTCAAGCATGGATGCTTTCATCATCACCCAGTGACCAGGCACCCCAGGTGTCAACACCTGAAGTTAAAAAGGCCCTTCTCAGAGTTAACTCACTTAAGGCTGTAGGGCCAGACGGCATTCCTCGACGTGTTTTAAAGGGGTCATATGATGTTGCTAAAAAGAACATTATTTTGTGTATTTGGTGTAATGAAATGCGTTTATGCGATTTAAGGTTAAAAAACACATTATTTTCCACATACTGTACATTATTGTTTCTCCTCTATGCCCTGCCTTTCTGAAACGTGTCGATTTTTACAAAGCTCATCGGTCTGAAA
>NW_015536552.1:326611-326901 GCF_001515605.1 Sinocyclocheilus anshuiensis
ATTAAAACCCATTATAAACTAGGCATTTGTTGCATCCAGTGGGGACATTATTACGGATTATAATAACTTATACTGTCTTTTTATGCGTTGCAGTGAGCGGAGTGGGCGGAGGCTGGCTTGAGTGAGCGGCGGCAGCCGGGTTTGCGGCAACCACATGTGACGACCCCAGGCTGGACTCCGCTTCGTCCACGGTGAAAGCCGATCCGGCGATCCGCAGCGCAAAGTTGATGCATTTCCTCAGCAACCAGCACAGATCAGCTCCAGGCATGACGAAGCGGATATCGTCCTCT
>NW_015536552.1:327732-331490 GCF_001515605.1 Sinocyclocheilus anshuiensis
CGGCGGCGGCAACAACAATACTACAGCGAGAATAAAAGTTACGCCTTCTTTCTTTGCGTGAACATTTGGGCGGCGTTATGCAAATCTTCCCACATTGTGACGTAGACATGTGGGGGCGTGTTAGAGCGAGCTGTTTTAGGTAGGCGTGGTTGACTCTTAACTTTTATAAAGAATATATCTTTGGATTTGAGACTTTAGTCTTTGCAACTTTACAGATCTTGTTTATGCACCAGGAGCTTGTAACACTCCAAAGAGAAAGGAAAAATTGAAATAGCATCATATGACCCCTTTAAAAGACTGCACAATCTGGGTTCTTAACTTCTTGACACAGTGGTGGGAGACAGTCAAGGTGGGCAGTGATGTTTCAAGAACATCACAGTGAATACGGGCTCTCCGCAAGGCTGCGTCTTGAGCCCCCTGTTGTTCTGCCTGCTTACCCATGACTACTGCAAGAGTAAGCACCAACCATATTATTAAGTATGCTGACGATACAACAGTAGTGGGTCTCATAAGTGACAATGATGAATCTGCATACAGGTTGGAGGTAGAGCAGCTTACAGCAAGGTGTAGACTTCATAATCTTGCCCTCAACGTGGACAAAACAAAGGTGATGGTGATAGATTTTAGGAGAGGCAACCACCTACTCTTACCACTAACCACTGATGGTGCTATCGTGGAAAGGGTCAATAACTTCAATTTTCTGGGCGTTCACTTGTCTGATGACTTGTTCTTTATTTTGAACACCATGGCAGTCATCAAAAAAGCCCTTACATTCCCTTCGGAGACTTAGAAAGGCAGGTCTCCCTACCCATCTCCTTACCACCTTTTATAGGCGAACCACTGAAAGCATCCTGACCTACTACCTCACTTCATGGTTCAGGAGTTGTAAGGTTCAGGAACAGCAGCAGCTCGATAGCATAGTGAAGACAGCTAGGAAAATCACTGGTGCCTCTCTCCCTCCTCATAAGAGACCCTTTCCACCCGTCACATGGCATGCTTTCACTTTTGCCATCCGGGAAGAGGTACAGGAGTATCTGCTGCAGATCCAGCAGGATGCTGAACAGCTTCTTCTCACAAGCAATCAGGATAGTGAACAGACTGCGCCCCCTCCCCACTCCACATTCATCAAAATACATTCATGTACATTCACATTTATATCAGTTCATTCCTACCTCTTCACCATTGTTATAGCACGCTGACAGCTAGTCATCTGTCAAGGTGTTTTTCCTATTTAAGCACATTATGACATTATTATAAAGGACAAATTAATTTTCTTATAGAGCTATAAATTGTGTGGAATATAAAGTGTGGAAATGTTGTGGCTGCTTAACCTTGTAAGTTGTAATGTCTTTGTATGTATTTCTTTTGCACTACAGTATGCTGGTGAGGAACGGTATTTTGTTTCTGGGTGTATTTAAATACTCTGTGAAATGACAAAGTGAAACTGTAAACTGTAAAAGTGACAAACACATTTATAACATTTCAAAAGATTTCTATTTAAAATAAATGCTGTTCTTTTGAACTTTCTATTCTTCAAAAAATCCTGAAAAAAGTTGCAGCAGTTTCCACAAAAAAATATTAAGCAGCAAACAACAGTTTTATATAATATTTTATATAATTTATATATAATGTTTTAGACAGCACCTGGAGTCTTTTGCATCTGAACTCTTCATATATATATATAATATATATATAATTTCCAATAGATTCAAATTATATATTCAAATAGAAAACATTTATTTTAAATTGTAATAATATTTCACAACACTACTGTTTTTTCTTTTTTGATCAAATAATGCAGCTTTGGTGAGCATAAGACAGTTCTCTAAAAAAAGGTAAAAAAAACCAAAACAATTATTCCAAACTTTTGACCAGCATTATATGCATCATAACAAATCCACCTTCAGTGGCCATTCGCCGTCTAAGGTCTTGCTGTAGCTGACTTTGAGTGTCCTCCAACTCCAGTTCTTCAGCACTAGAGACAAGAGCATGTGTAAGAAATGTATAAAAACCTTGATTAAAAAAACCACCGGGGTCACAGTACTTACAAGATCATGAGTTCAGACTCATATCGCGATAGTTTGTTCTTCTCCAGGACCAATTTGAACCAGGTTTGCAGTAGCGTGGTCTCATCTGTGGAGTCATCACCTGTGAACACGACATAAGTCAAAATTGACTGAACACTGAAATCTATAACACAACTAATATGACTCAGTCCTGTGATGGTGTGTCAGATAGAATTAGTTCCTAAACATATGATTGACAGACAGTATGTGATACGAGTCCCAAGCTTCTGATTCTAGTGATAGACATCCACTATTAGTTAATGACTTTTCCAGTCATTTGTGATTAATAAAAAATAAAATCAAAATGGAATACTTTAAAACAGAAGCCAAGTACTATTTAGCTAATAAATTATATAGTCCCACACAATGTTCGATTCTCCCACATTGACAGTTTCAGAGCATTGTCTACTACATACACCAACTCTCTATCCATTTGGAGGCCGCAAATGTGAGTTAACAAAGCACCTATTCAACAAAAATAGCGCACCCCGCAGTCCCTCATCTTAATACAATTATCCACACAAAGACACGTAAACATGCCGAACAATGGATTCTAGCAGGTCAAAGTGCACCGTCACAAAAGATTCACCCCCATGCATTTATTAATAGCATTCTGCTGCCCTCAATGAAGTCTGTTGATAGAAGACAGACTGTATCCTTGCTGTCCACGTCACAAAAGGGACGTCTTCTATACCGCCTGCATCCTTGTGGCATTGTGAAAGAGAGAAAGGTACTTTGACGAAACAAGGCCAGGAATAAGATGTCACATGACACTTAAAAGCAATGCATTTCCTTGCTTTATGCATTAATACCATGGCAGCCTACGACGATAAATCTAGGAGCAAAGTTCCATCTCTTCATTTCCTAGTATTTCCATTTGGTTTCTTAATACCTAACAATGCCTGTCTAAGTCGTAGGACGTCAAAAGAGGAATTTCTGCGGAAGCAGAAGTGAATTTCTAGATAATGTTAAAATTCAATTTACAGTCCTTATAATTAGAGCTTAAAGCTTTCAAAATATGATTATAAATTCATTATGCAGTATGTTAAAAGGCTACTGTGATTTGGCTTTTTTCATCGGAACGACTTGTTGCCTTCAATAATCCCCACGTAGATCAACATTCACCAAAATAATGAAACATCACATTTTCAGCTCATTTCTGAGGCACTTTTCCCTTTCTCTATTTACAGAACCCATTACCTCTGCAGTCATTTCAACATAATTTTGACTCTAAATGGCCATTTAGTTCGAATGCAAATCACTGTTATTTGAATCTCTAATTTTCCCCCTCTAAAAAAAAAGTCAAACAATAAGGCAGCAGCTTATTTGCAGGTTGTCTTTGTGTACGTGCCATATGGATTCAGCGGTTAGTCCTGACGTAGTATTCATGTCATGAAGTGGTTCAAAATCATTCTATGGACAATCACAATACATTGTACTCGATACAATAAAACATACAATAAATAACTAAATAAAAAAATAATTTAACTATAATAATATAAAATAAAAATACATGAATTAATTTATTTATAAATAATATAAAAGTAAATAAATTATTAAAATACAAAATTAAATACAATACATACACAATACAATAAAAGTTTTTAATTAAATATTACAATTAAAAGCACACACAATTTAAATCTACTGTATGTGTATTTTTAATATTGTTATTTTATATTTTTAATTATG
>NW_015536552.1:331687-356586 GCF_001515605.1 Sinocyclocheilus anshuiensis
CACACACACACAGTCACACACACAATAATGTTTTTTTTAATTATTCTAATACATTTAAAAAGGTATTAAAAGTATTAAAATATATTAAAATAAAAAAGAAAGAAAGAAATATATTATGGTTTATAAGTCTTAGTTTGTCATTTTCAAATAATCTAAGAAGAATAACAGGAAGTCCACATAGAGTCACTCCCTGTGACTTCCTGTGTGACATGAAATAAACAGGGTATAACAAAACCAATAAAGTATAATATAATAATTAATTCCAGAACAAGTTTGTGGAAATAAGGTTGCGAAATCTCGTTCCCGATGGCAAAATATTTCTCAGGTTTGCACACTTGATAGGGCAACGACATTGCGCACTTCATTCGCATAGCTGTCAGCAACCGAAATAAAAGTCGTAAGTGTCATAACACCCCTTTAAATAATTATATCACCATCACAGAGTGAGTGGGTGGAGACGGGGGGCATGTAAGGACAATGGGACTGATAATGAGGCACTTTAAATAATATATTTCAGATGTAATAACGTGTGACAGTGTTAGAATGTGCCGTACCAGTTTCTCTGAGGATCTTCTCCAGAGCCACACCTTTCTCCTCCAAAGCTCTCTGCTTCTCCTCAACTTCCTCCAGCTGTCTCTGGATTACCTGCCAATCACATCAGATAACTGATATACATCAGATAACAGTAACTGGAATATATGCAATTCATATTTCTAAAACAGATATACTTCACAGTAGTTCATAAATAAATGTGGGGTTTTTTCTGAACAAGGGATATTACTTTAGCTTAATATTATTTATTAATGACATTTGTTTGAAAACCATATCATTCTATGACTCATGTGTGTGTGTGTGTGTGTGTGGCATACCTGAGCCCTGTGAAGTATTTTCAGTGTATTTTTAATATTGTTATTTTATATTTTTAATTATGTACATATATCATCACAATACATTGGCAATACATACACAAGAATTAGCAATATTAAAATACAAAATTAAAAATACATGCTACATAAACTCACATATAATACATACCAATAATTATAAGTAATTAAACCTGTGAAGTATTTTCAGCTGATCTCTCTTGGTTTGTTGGACGGCTGTTTTCTCTTTTTTCTTCTGTGAGGTGTCACTGTAGGTCTTTATAGAACATAATGAACAAAAAGGTGATGGTTCAAACTGGGACTGTGTGTTTGAAATATGTAGAAGATTTCACACAAATTGTTGGAATACCATTAGTGGTGTTTCTTTAAGAGAAGTAGAGGAGCGTTTACCCTTTGTGAGTCTGGATCCTGTTCCTCTTCACTAGATGAGTTGGACTCTTGTTGTTGTTGTTGCTGAGAAGAAGCTGTGGATACAAACCCACAACAATAATGTATCGTTGAAATAGCAAATTGTTTATTATTAAGGGATTTATCAGCAAATACTGAAATAAAAATAAACAAATAAAAACCCAATATGGGCTGTCAATAATAATAATAATTAATAATAAATAATGCAATAATTAATAATAATAAATACATTTTTATTTTAGGGATATTAAGGCATATTAAAAAAGTAGGAATTTATGAGTTAGTAGCAATATACAGTATATATTTGTATATATATATATAAGTGGCGGATAATAATTTTAATAATTAAAATAATAAATAAATTAATAATAGTAATAATAATAACTGTTATTATTATAACAACAAAATGTTAATTACTAATTTAAAAAGGCACATTTAAAAAAATAGGAAATTATCAGTAAATAAATAAAAATCTGATATTGGCTAATCATAATTGAAGAAAAACTAATTTTTTTTTAGGTGATGGCACATTTAAAAACAAATGGGATTTAGTAAAAGTGAATTGACATGTGGCCAAATATGGTGACCCATACTCAGAATTTGTGCTCTGCATTTAACCCATCCAAGTGCGCACACACAGTAGTGAACACACACACACCCACACAAAATACCCTAAATAAACAAACAAATCCAATATTGCTTGAGAAAGATTAAAAAAATAATAAAAGTAAATATTAAAAAATGGACCAATAACTGATATGGTGTAGATCTATATAGCACTTGTATTGGCCTAAAAAATACAGTAACAGTGGCATGAAAAGAGGTATTGTAAATATCAAAGTCTTTTGCTGATTATGAACATCAGTGTACAAGAACCAGATCATCAGAACAGATCCATTATTTGAAATTAGACTGTTTATTAAACTGTATCACTATGCTATCAAAACTATGTGCTGCAAACAATGTGGTATGGATATCATACTTTTCTCCCTACGTTGGCCTCTAGAAATGTTTTGATACATCACAAGATTAAAGCGGCACGTCCCACAGTTACCTGAATATTGAATGCAAGGAATATAATAAAAGCCAGTAGGAGATTATAATATAAGAGATAACAGCGCTGCATATAACAATGAAGTTAACACAAGCAGCACCATGGGTTTGTGCACACACCGTACGTCATGCAGACGGCGAGTGGCATCAAAACTTTAATCACTTAGAAATAAAGAGCATGTGAGGACGAGTGCTGATGTTCACCGTCTGGGGTAAACTCATGATTTATTTATTGCTACACTATGTAACTTTTGGCCTTCTAGCGGTAGAGACTAAGCATAAGAGACTTTTTTCATAAACATTAAAATAACTTACCAACCCCAAACTTATATCGTGTCATACATTTACATGATAAAGATGTGAAATTGTATTCAGATGAATGAATGTGTTGCTGAACCTATTAGACACTCGGTGCTTTTATTTTTCTTTATCATTTTAATGTAGTGATTTTAAACCGCTCTAAAAACCAGTTGACTGTTAAAGGTCAGTTTAACCTGCAATTACCTTTGCTTCTGAACCTGGAAAGAATGGTCAAGATGTCCTTCTGGTTGTCTCCTTTGATCTGATCTGCTCCTTCGTTCCTCTTAATGCGCAGAGAGGAGAAGAAATTGAGTTTTCTGGGTGGTAAGGAGGCCATATCATCTTTTGTGGCCTTGTGGGTTTTGGAGCTGAGAGCCACCTGCTCCAGTAACGTGGTGAGCTCACTTCCTGTCCTCACTCTGGATTGACTGCCATCGGTAGACGTGTTGCTGTGTTCCTCATCCTGGTTGCTCCGAATGCTGCTGCCAAACAAGCCGCTGAGTTTGAAGGACCCCTCAGACAACGGCCTGGCTTTCAAAGGCCGGTTTCTCCTGAGGACCACAGGGTTGTTCCCTTTGCTGGAGGATAAGGACTTCCGGAGACTGCTGGCCCACTGTTGGAAGCCAAAGAGTGGAGGAGTGGGTTTAGGTTGAGGACGGCTTGGTTTTGGTGGAGCTTCTGGTTCTGGTTGATCATTTGGAGGATTCATTGAGGTTCTGTCAATTTGTTCTCCTTCAGAAGTTGAGGGCTTTCCAGGAGCGGCCAAGTCCAAGTTGAGCAGCTTCTCCTTTTCAGATAAAGACAGCATGAGCTTGTTCTTGGGGCTGAGGGAGTTCGCTTCTGAGGGAACGGCCGTGACGACTGGCTCTGGGGAGGAAGTGCTGGGTTTTGG
Source organism: Sinocyclocheilus anshuiensis (assembly GCF_001515605.1). Lineage (NCBI taxonomy): Eukaryota > Metazoa > Chordata > Actinopteri > Cypriniformes > Cyprinidae > Sinocyclocheilus > Sinocyclocheilus anshuiensis. Next base: position 335,225 of record NW_015536552.1, read on the forward strand.
GGATTCGGGAAGAAAATGTTTGCGATATAGAGGGATTTTTGGGATCTCTTCCATGGGTGTTGACTTCTTGTCCTCCATTAGGGGGCAGTCAGACTCTGTAGTTGATGTTGCAGCCTTTGTTGAGGAGAGCTGTGTGAGAAAAGACACGTGCTGCGTCCCAGTTTGCCTACTTATACTACGCCCTTAAAGTATGTACTCTTTTGGAGTAGAAAAAGTACACACTTTTGAGTGTGTAGTAGAAGAGTAGGCAAGCTTTGGGACATACTATCACGTCATACAATTGTGTCTTTAACGGACCGCTCTGTCGCGTAGTTACACGCACCCTGTCACTGTAAACTGGCCCGTCAATCATCTTGTCACAGAAAAGTAGCAGCACGTTGATCTGCTGGCCGTGGGTCTTTATGCAGAGAACTCTGCTCATATTTTTGCATAATGATGCATTTAAAAGTTAATGGCCAAGCGGATGTTTAAAAAAGTTGGATAGTATGAACATTGGGATGCAGGGACAATCTTTAACAGCTCATGGATACAACAATTGAAGAACTGTGAACGGACTGTAAAAAATGAACAAATTAAACACTATTTTGATCATTTAGACCAAGAAACCTCCTAAGTTGCAGTTGTAGAACAGCTGGATGAAATAAATGATAATTTGGGGTTAGACAATGATGTTACACAGAATGATAGACAAAAGAGTGAATGTAAATCAGTTTACTGATTCATGGATCTCCTCAAAGTCCGAGTCTTCATCTTCCTTTGTGAGGGCTTCAGTACTATCATCTGGTTTTCCACGGTGAAATTTCTTAATCAGGACGAGGGGCAGAGCTGAGTGAGGAAATTATGCCACAAAGGGCTTTGATAAGTGATCACAGATCTAATGAATAAAAAAAATAAAAATAAAAATAGAGACACCCCCCCCCCCCAAATAATTATTAAATTAATGAATAATAATAATAATAATAAATCAGTAACGTTTTAATTAGAAAGAAAATAAATAGTGAAATTCAGAATTCACTGGTTAGTATCACTTGGAATTATGATTCACTTATATACTTACAAGGAATCTGACATGGTAAACAATGGCTAAATTGAGCTAATAACTACATTAAGGAGTTGGAATTAACTGTAGGCAAAACAATTAAAATTTACTGTAAAGATTGAAATGTTTGCCTGTACTAACTGCTTTTGTATGGTCTCAAACAATAGCTGTGAAACAGACCAGCAGCGCCCACTGGTAAAGTGGGTGGATATGACCAGCATCCAACAAAAAAAAATATAGACACATATTAGTCTGCCTCGAGTTTTAATGTATATAAAGTCATATCAACCATTTCTATAGTGCAGCCTTCAGAGAAGTTGCTTTAGAGTTTTGCTTTCAGTGCTAAATACCAAGAAACTGAGCCCTAATAATGAAGCACATGTGCTCAGGCGACCAAAAGCTGCATTAGCTTTTATAAATAGATCATGAATGATGCTTGATATTAATCCAGTCAGGATTAACAAATGAATTCAGATTAGTTATGTGTGGCAACTGACATCACAAGGCTGAATCATACAGCATGTTCAGTCGAGACACGGAGAGACTCATTATTTATTTTGAGCTCTTTATTAACCTTGAGCAGAAAAATAGCTCGTGCATAGAAACACGATTTAGAATTTAAGATTGTGGCTGACAACACAAGCTCAATGGGAAGGAAAAACACTTCTGCCGTGTCTTTGAAGATTTTCATATTGTTGGTTTTATTCGTGGGAGACTGAATGATACTTACTGGATCGGATTTTCTTCCTCCAGAGGTTGTTTTTGTTTGTAATTTCTCCTTTGGCTGTAAAGTGTTTCACTGATGAAAAGAGGAAATCAAACTGAGCGCTTAAAGTGACTGATCATTTAAGAGCATTTGTTTCAATTCACATAATGCAAAGTTTCAATGTATATTTATTGTTTCACCTTGGAATTTGTTTTCAGCCAAAAGCCAAAAAAGACAAGCTAAGCAAACAAATCCAACAGCTGCTGTCTAACAAGCTGCATGGGTGACCGAACAAAATGTTCAGCCCGCTGCAAGACACGTCCATGGGCCAAAAATTATATACAGTCAATGTGAAAGTCTGGCTTTGACTGCCACTCCTTAACCTCATTAAAAAAAACAGACGAAAATCCAAGCAGGAAACCCAGAGATGAACATGGCCTCCACATATCAGTCTGTTCAACTATTTAATAGTGAAAAAAAGGTGTCATTTTTGGACACATCAACCATCCTTAATATATGCATGAAATGGACGGGCCCTTCTATATGTGACTTGAAATCTTTAAGTGTCCAAATACATGTTGGGGGTAACCGTAAGAGACAATAATAATGGATCCTGTGACTGTGAGGAAAATATACGTTTTGACTGACCTTTCTGCAGTGGAGAATCGGGACACGCAGGTGCAGAATCTGCAGGATCGGGCTTTTTAGATGAATCTTTGACTTCACTACACCAAAATATGCAGATAAAAGACTTAAGATAAAAGCTTTCACATATATTATTAGTGGTTTAATAATAATATTTATAAAAAAATATTTATATTAAAACAGCAACAATAATAATAAAATAATACAATTATTATTAATTTATTAATAATGAAAAAAAAAAGTTCACTCTAGAAACAAATAATGAACAGTATCTCTCAGTCTCAAATGGCTCAATAATACTTTTTGAGTCTAAAATGTCGACACAAGTAAATTCCTTGTCAGGGTAAATGAAAAGTTTCATTGTTAGACATTAAAGGGGTCATATGATGCGATTTCAAGTTTTCCTTTCTCTTTGGAGTGTTACAAGCGTGAAGTGAATATTGTGGACGAACCTCATGTTTATGACCTCGGTTGAGTCTGAGAGGGCCTGCACCTCTGCACTCTCAACAGGAGCGCTGGGGTTCGACAAACCCTTCGGGTCATTCTGAGATCTGGAGTCTGATTCAGCTCCTGCAGGGTCCACGCACACACATATGACAAACTGAATTTATAAACCAGACCCTGCTCCCATGCTCAGAAATTATTACGTACATTAATGTCTGTATAACACCAGCACAACAACTACTATTACTACTACTACTACTACTACTAATAAATAATAATAAATTGTTGGGTTTATTCATTTACTTTATTATTATTACACATATCCCTGAAGAGGAAGCTTAACTAATTTATAACTTGTAAAATGTTACATGGCAGTCTTTAGTTCATCACTTTAATAAAATGGTTTGTAAAAGCTGAATTCCTGTTTAAAATGACAGAATAAGGTCACTGACTTTCATAAGATGACAGTACATCTGAACACATGACTAAATATGAACTAATTTCTCAGCTTTTTATTCATGTTAAGCGGACATTATTACCTTGAGACACCCCCCATATGAATGTCTGTTTTGATGAGTGCTTTTCAATAGTCTCCATCCCTCACTATTTAGCGCTTTCCCTCTAGCACACTCTATGACATTCATTCACGTATAAACTGAATACAGCACTCAATACTGCAATACTTTTTATGTGTCAAATGAGTTGAAGACATAGCAAGAGATCTTCAAATGTGTTTATGAGAGCTTTTTCATTCATTTTTGACCCTGTAAATCTTACACAAAACACAAAAAAAGTATTTGCAAATGTTTCATCTTTATATTTTGCCTATACAAATTAGCCAATTGAATTCATTAAATGAACCATGGATATATATAAAATCAATTTAACCCTCATGTTCTGTTTGCGTTGTTTGAGACCGCAAGGCCTTGATAAATATATTTGTTTACAGCAGGGCTCGCAAAATTGCTGTTAGCCCAACGTCCCGTGCTATTGTGTCTTCCAGTCGGGCTACCGAAATGTATCAGCGCCCTGCCCGACTGTCATCTTAAATACAGGGATCAAACCGCGGCGCGGGTGTTTGTATCTCTGAAGGCAACAGACTGTCTTCAGAAAAGTTTCGATGGCATTTTCCTTTCATCTTACCTGTAATACCTGATAAAGTAGCACGCTTCGTTTACAGCCGTTACCAGGGAAACCACTGTATTTCTGCCGAAAGCGCCTCCTGCTGGCAGAGAATGAGTTTGCATTCTCAATAAGCCCGGCTGCTGTTTTTGTTCAGATCAACGCGAAAATCGACTCTTATTTTTACGCAGCAAACACGCAGTTGTAAATGTGAAAGAAGTTAATGTGCCTTCTAAAAGTTTAAACAATTAAGACAGTAAGATATACATTTATGCTTTCAATTAATATTAGAATTTTAATACGGTTGACTCATCCCTGTTCTTAAAAATGGTGTAAAGGCTGAAATGTGATGTTTATCATTTTGTAAGACTTTTTGTTTCGTGAAAACCTGTATCTGAACTGAAAATCATGTCATTTTATGGTTTAATATGAGACCATAGACATTGCCCTTCCCTGCTCATACGGTATTTTTATTTGTGCAGGTCATAAAAAGCCTTAAATTGGTTTTATAAATTCTGCAGATAAAAATTTGTAAATTGTGAAATAAAATTCCTTCCTTCATATTTGAGTTTTGAAAATGTTTTTGATTAACAGTTAGACTCCCATCCAATTTTGTATTAAAATTTTTTATTTTTTTGTGGGCTAGTTAAATTTATCAAGGGCTACCAAAATCTGAAGAGTGCCTGCCCGAAGGGCTACCAGGGATTTAGAAATTTTGCGAGCCCTGTTATAGTATGTAAAATTCTAATATAGATTTCTATCTATCTATCTATCTATCTATCTATCTATCTTCAACAGAACATGGTGGTTAAAAATTCATGCAGACCTTTTGTTGAGGCAGTAGTCACCTACAAAAAGCAAATAAAAAGGACAGGATAGAAAAGACCCAAAAGAACCAAGTTAAGTTGGACTATACAAGAATTCAGACAATTTAAAATGGGTCTGATGTATGTACTAAAAATATGTATTAAAAATGGTTTGTTGCAGTTCCAATGCTTTTAAAACGTGGGATGTGAAGATAAATAGTGTGAAAAGTGAAAACACAAAAAAGGGGGAGGGTTACATTTGTATATCGTGGGTGTGATATATCTGGCACAGAATTCTTTTTTTAGGCCTATAATGAAAATTGATAGTTGTGTTGCATTTCATATCAGCTTGGTAGTAAATATTTGTATAGAATGTTTCATCATTGCATTGATGAATACAAATGCTTCTTTGCTGGGGGTTACACAGGAAGCTCACTGAATCGGCAGACAAAAAGGCAGAAACAAACTTTTAGATTTAAAAATGAATTTATTTTATGCTTACAGGCTTTAAATATATTATAATTTAAGATAAACAGTCTTTCATTGTGAAATATACAAAGAAATAGCAAGCTAAAATTTACGAAAAACAATCCTCAAAGGACTTTAAAAATTGTGCAAAACTAAGTCTTCTTACATGACGACTTCAGTTTGTTTTTAGGAAAAGGAACAAGAGAGTGCTCTTACATGGGATTGGGATAGTAAAGCAGCCTCTGCAACAGAGGACAAACACGGAGAGAAACAAGAAGGGAGATTACTTTACGAGACACCGTGTACTAGAAAAACGGGTGCATTCAAAAAGCATGCTGGGATAGTCAAGCGTACAAGTGCACTTCTGTTAGTATGTTAGCTCTGGGTACAAACAAACGCAATGCCGTCTTTCCGTGAAGGACTATGATGATGTTTGTGATGTCTCATAAGAAATGTTCATACATTAGACCCATGCTGCATGCAATCACAATAATGGGGTTAATATAATATATAATATAGTCAAGGGATATGCAGTGGGAAGCGTAACAACCAGATCACCTGACCCATGCAGGCCAATCGCGTTCCTGCTCTCACGGTTCAGCCAATCAAGGAGCATTGGAAACTTGAAACAGACTATGTATGATGTAGAGAAGGATGGGAAGAATGAAATATGAAGAGAAAGAAGGAAATTGAGAGAGAAATCGCACTAAAATCAAGGGTGAATCTTCCAGAACTATAATTATGCATGTTCAGTACACTTAAACACTGATAAATCAGTGCAAGAAAAACAACAAAAAAAAGACATTTTTAAAGTTTACACCACACATTTAGTGGAATGTTTGAACACTGATTGATTAAACAATTGGAGGTACCCTATTCACGGTGATCCCGAAGGACAATTCCGCCACTTTTACATTAGAAATCAATGCAGAATATGACACATTTCACCAATAAAGACTATTTGCATTACATCACAAAGAAACCCCACCCCCCCCCAAATTTTGGTTATAAGCTACATCTAGATTCCCCAAAAGGCCGTAAACTACAAAATTAGCGAACATTTCAACAACATCAAAAAAAAAAGATGAAGCCTATCATATTTCCTAATTAACAAAGTCGTCAAAATGCATTTTAATACTGTTTGGCAATTCCATTGCACATAACAAGGGCAGATGCAAACCTGCAGAATGCAAAATGTTGCATTCACGTTAACCGGCAGTTTCAGGCAGTTAGGATAAAGCAGCACAACCCTTCTCAGTAAAGTGCTCTTATCAGCTTTGGGTCTTACATTTTCAATCAGAAGAATATTTACGAACACTGAATGTTTCTTAAACCCTGTAGGGCCATAGCTGAGTCTTAAAGGGACAGTTCACCCAAAATAATAATTCTTTCATCATTTACTCACTCTCATGTCATTCCAAACCTGTATGACTTACTTTCATTTGCAGAATACAAAATGACATATTTTGATGAATGCGGATGATGTTTTTGTCAGTACTGTGAAGGTCAACGGGGTCCACAAAATAACATTGGACCCCATTGACTTTCACTGTATGTACAAAAAAACACACTTTTCATTTGTCAAAATATCTTTTTGTGTTTCGCAGAAGTCAGTCAGTGATACAGGTTTGGAATGAAATGAGGCTGAGTAAATGATGAGAAATTTTAATTTGTTATTTTGGCTGAACTGTCCCTTTAAGAAGTCTAAAATTCAACTTCTCACACAAATCACATAACACTGTTAAAAGTACCAAGATATAACCTATATTATCAGCAATAAACTAAGCATTTCAGTGTAAGGGACTGGCCTGGTCTACAGAGTTTAGGAATCCCCTTCCCTCGTCAGTCTAGCAGTACCGAGGACCTTTTAAGACAGTTGGAGCCCCCGGTACGGCTTGACTGACTCCATCATGCTCTCTGGGGAGGGAGCGATGGCCTCTCGGCTCATCTGGCCCGTCATCTCATGCAGCACGTATATGAAGGGCACACCCAGACTTAGTAGCTCATAAAGGAATACATAGTCCTCCTGGCGCTCTCTGATGTGTAGCGCTACGGCCCGGGCCGCCTTATACATCCAGCGGGCAAGCTGGCGGGGCGTACCGAACAGTGCGCGGCCCACGTGCAGTGGCCAGTGAAGACTTTTCCTAATAAGGGAAGTCAGGGTACCTGAGGACGGGCCGCGGAGGCCGTCTGTGGCAGTGTAATCAGAACTAGCGCTGGACGAGGGTCTGCCAACTCCATTGATCTGTGCGACATGATGATGATGATATAAATAAAACAGAAGACTGTAACAATTACAGTACACTAAAAGTTACTTCTAATGTATATATCAAATGTGCATAGGATATTGCAAGTAGATTGATCATACACAGACATGCTGTATATATTAGTGATATAATAATAATAATAATAATAATAATAACAACAACAAATAATTATATTACTAATAACTAATTATTATAAACAAAAAATAATAAAAAGAAAACATGACTAAGAATAATAATCATTAATAATTAACAGATCTAGATTATCTAAATTATTACTATTATTAATATTACTATTATTATTATTATTAATGTTATTACTATTATTATTTGATTATCTTGATTATTAATAATAATAATAATAATAATAATTAAACACCAGCTTTAACTAATCATTATATTACTAATAATAACTAATAATTATATACTATTATAAATAATAAAAATAGCTTTTATAATTGTTATAATAATGATTATTACTATTATTAGTTACAGGTATTATTATTAATAATACTACATGACTGAATACAAATTATTCTGAAAAGTTATCAACAAAATCTAGATTATACTGATTATTAATAACTATAATAATCAAAAACACAACACAATTATATACTATTATAAATAATAAAAATAGCTTTTATAATTAAGTTTATAATAATAATAATAATTATTATTATTATTAATAACAATAATATTAATAATGTGCTCACTTAATGTCAACAGTTTTGTATGCATTGTTATTAAATGACTGATTATTCTGATAATAAATCAGATGTAAATGAAAATTTACAAATGTAATTTTATTAAATCAATTATTATTGGTCTATCGCAGCAGTCTGAAGTCAAATGTTCTTGTATAACCAATTCTTAACTGTATAACTGTCTGATTTATTGGTTGACTACATCTGTTTAATAAAATTATTAATATTACCTCTCCTCTTGGATGCCTACTGCTGATTTTTCGCTGAGAAAAGTGCAGCTTGCAGTAAAAAGTGCCTGCAAGAAAATAATGCAAGTAAATAATTTTTTCAATTCAATACTACATACTACATGTAGCAGTCTGATGACTAAAAATGGCATTATAAACACCATGTCACTCTAACAAACCTTGGTTGGAGTCGAAGGCATGTCCACCCAGACGCAACGTGCAACCACAGATGTTACAGCGGAAACACTCTCTGTGGAAGAAGTATCCCTCCGCACTGAGCCGCTCCATTATGTACACGCGCTTCTTACAGAAGTGACAGGTGTCGCTGCCGCCCAGACCCTGAGTAAACTCCTTCCGCATGCTGGTCTGAAACACAACATCATCGGTTTTTGTGGGAAAAGGGATCAAACAAAATTTTGATGTTATAACATTGTTCTAATACACTGCACTGTAATTAATTAATTAATTCAAATAAAAACATTAAAATAAATAAAAAATTTAAATCAAAATCAAATTTATTAATAGTTGATACCGGGGGTCATATAGCCTATTCCTACATTACTTGAAGCTCCTTGATGGCTAATGTCAAAATCGTAATTGCAAAATGTGCAAAATGCTAGACTTCATGTAAAATATTTTTTATAGGTTAGTACTCAGAGTCTGCACTCAGTTTGTGATATTCCTGTTATACAGTATTTTAGAGTAAACAGTAGGAATGCAACAATACAGTTAGCCCAAGGTTCAATAAATCTCTGCTTTTTAAAAACAGTTTTCAGTTTGGTTCTGATCGTTTGGCACAACAGAGTTCTTTTTAGCGATTTTAAATGCTATTTAAAAATAAAAAACTCCAGTACATTGTTGTACACTGTAGAAAAACATGGATTATGTTTAAGGTTATGTCTACCTTAAATGTATTTTGAGAGAAGTATTATTTTTATAGATTGGCCATTATTTAGTGCTATGAACACATGTAATGTCTGTTTCATTCATACTGGATACTAGAGGGCGCCCCTGCGCAGAAAGTCCACATATGCATCACCGAAGAAATAGAGCTCACGACTCCAGGAAATACCATACACGTGTTTCCTCATCTCAGCGCACGACCCACGGACACACAAACAGAGCCAGTTTGGAGAGAAATAAAAAATTTAAAAAAAAAACACGGAAACCGCTCTGATTGGTTGAACTCCTCATCTTTTTCTGTTGCTTGTTTACTGCGCGTGGACAGGTCACCGGGTTTTTGCGTAGTTTAGAGTGACAAATCGTACCAGCGTACTTTAAGGTCAAAATGCATACAGGTTGGCAGGTCTGCCACCCCAGATTCTGCACATCTTCTGGCATCTGTCTGTGGACAAAGACCTTCTTAACTACAGAAAATGTCACAAAGTTGTGGCCATCAACAAAAACATGCAGTTTTTGCACTTTCCACTTTCTACAGATCACAAGATTGAAACACACCAGTTTACAACAGAAGACAACTGAGATATAAAAGAAAACCTCATGACACTGGCCTACATCCTGAGGCTGTAACTTTGCAATACAGACTAAATCTTTGTTGGGAAAAATGAAATGACTTCTGATTCACATAAACAAGAACATGAGGGCTCCTCTAAAAACTTCAGAGGATTCTGTAGCCTGAAGAAATAACCATATCTTTTAAACAATCTTGTCCCAGGACACAAGGTGCTTACCAGTGAGAGGGTAAAAGGGTTGTTAGGTCTGTGATCGGTCTCATATAAGATGGCCAGTGTAGCTGCTTTAACGCCAATAGCAGAGGAAACCTTTCCCACAGTTCTCTGACAATCAGCAGTGAAGAAATGAAGGGGAAAAGGGAGAATAGAAAAAAAGGAGAAATGTGGTAGATATTCAAACCATAGTGGAGAATGATACAGATATGAAAGAGCGAGTTAGTGGACCCTCTTTAATCAAATTTAAATTAAACTTTAAATAAATTTTACAGTATTTAATTGTATTCTTGTATTCTTTAATTGTATTTGTAAACTATTTCTATAGCCCCATTTAATAGATTTCCGCTAACTACACAATATATACAAGGAAGACTATATAGAAATATAATACGTTTTACCGCCCATCTCATTTCTTCATGTTTCAGGGACTTAAGAAAAAGCAACATATCTTAAAAAGTGTTGTGATCTCTTAACAAACTACTACATAAAAATGACAATTGTGTTCTTTCATGCATTTAATGTGTAGCAAATGTGATGCTCCTTCAAAGGAACGACATGCTCATTTTATAACGTAAATTGTGCAAAAAAATGTGTGACAGTTTTTACACTGGCCCTAGTTAAAAATCAATTAATTTTTTTGAATTGTACAAAATATTAAAGAAATCATACCTGCTTTATTAATGGCAAAACATCCAAAAGTGTTTATGACATGCAAAGGTTAAGGTCAGATTGTTGTTTTGTTTTTGCTTCATTTTTATTCAGGCAGTATAAGGACGCACAGCCACAACATAGCTGCTTGAATACCTGTTTGGAGGGGTCAAGGCACTCTACACGTCTGATTTCAGAGTGATCTGTGTGCTGAACGTGGTTCAGCTGTGTTTCTGAATCTTCACTGCGCTACAACCAATGGAAAATGCCTTTCAACATTACTTACAGATTCTGATATACAATTTTTTTTTTAATTCTGTAATGTGACTCAAACCACAGTCTGTGCAGATAGAGCACAGAGTGTTTATGTAGTCTGAAACAGGACAGCTCCTCTAATTACTATTATTAGTATAATCACAATGTTTTACCTGCTTGTATTGGACTGAAGGAACAGGAGACAGATGACAGGAGAGAGTAGAGCATTCTGGGATAGCCTGAACTGAGAAAGCTTTAGAAGAAGAAACAGCAGAAGAGCTTTCATCTGCCTGTGTCAGGAGAGCAAAGAAGATGTAGAAAAACAAGAAACATTTAAAAAAGAAATCACAGTCCAAAGATTATTCAGAAACGGAACACTGTAAGATGACAGAAGAGAAGGACAGATGTAAAATAATGATTAAAAAAAAAAATAAATTACCACTACTACTACTACTAAATAAATAATAAATTATTATTATTATTATTATAGCTAATACTGAAATACTACATTTTAAATATTGTTATAATAAATAAAATACTACTGCTAACAATAATAAACTATATTGAGCAATAATATTATTGAGTGTAGTTGATATTAAAATATTAATATGTATTATATTAAATATCTCTTTTTATAATTAATAACAATGTCATTAATAAATAAAATATTAAATATTTCGTTATAAAGAAATAAAATACTACTACAAATATAATATTAGTTATTATTGTTATTATTGTTAGTGTAGCTATAAATATTAATAAAATTTTAAATAAAATAGTTATACAAATAAATTAAATCAGTACTTAACATAATACGAAATATAATAATACAATTATAATAATATTAGTGTTTTAATAATATTTTATAATATTCTAATGGAATAATTTTTTTTAAATCAGTTATGAGTATCTTACAATATTCATATTGGTCAAAAACCATGAGGATCTGTCTCTCTATAGGAGAGAATGAAAAAGGGAAATACAGACAGACAGAAACAGAGAACTACATTCAGCAAAGTGGCCAACCGCAACGTGACTATTTTATGTGTTCCTGCTTAGCTCTGCTAAAATGAAAGCATGCTGACCAAACAAACTGTTCTGCATTTCTTCTGCCTCAGTTTTTGCATTTAATAATTATATAAGTCAGGATGAAAAAGAAAAGGTCACTGTAAATAAAGCATGGAGAAAGAGAGAGATCACCAATGTTGGCATATTTAAGTCCTTGTTCCTCTGAAGTCCTTTCAAGGGAAAATCCCTTGTGAGGTCAAGTAAGGACAAACAAACTGAGCAGAAAGTGTCCAAAATAAAATGTCATAGATATTGAGGCTATTTTCTGACCAAAAACCAAAACACAACACAAAGTACTTGTTAAAACACACTAAACCAGCCACTGAAGTTTTGTGAGCACACAGCAAGCAGGGCTGTACCATCATGCTCTAGTATTATGGATGCAATCCAAAAACAAGTCTTTGCTTTTCACCTGAGGTTGAAGTGGTTTGCCAGTGAACAGGCGGCTCAGTTGCTGAGCTCGCATTTTAATGCTCTTTTTGTCGAACTGTCTAGTAATTTCAGCCTGCACTTTTCTCTGCAAAGTATTCAAAGGCAAAAGAGACAGAAAGCATCACAAGAGATAAAGGAAGTAAAACCATGACTGTCCGTACTAGCAGTAAAGGCCCCAATATACTCAAAACTAAGTTCTTTCATTCTTCGTTTAGGGGTAAAACGAAGTTTGAAATACGTGAGCAGCAGTATACTGTTATCGAACATCCCGACGCCACCCACTCTGATGAAAGCGACGGTTATATGAATATGTAAATACGTGCTGCGCGCTTTCCTCTCAGTAACAAAATAAACACAACAAAAATTTATTAAAAGCATCTGATCATAGCAACATGGGTATTTTTACACGAGCTCTGCAAATTAGCACTCCCGTGAAGTCACGTCACGTGTATTTATATGGCACTTTATTCAATATATTGCTTCAAATTAAGCAGCAGTATTAAACATGAGAAACAGTGTCAGTGTCTCATCTCATCAGAAGCACAACTTAATTTGCTACTATAAAGCGGCTCTCCACTGCGCGGACATCTCACCCCCAAGGACTCGACAGACTAAATGTACCCAGAGAAGAGTTCCGCGTGAAAGAAGGCGGAGTCTCAGCGCACACCTACTATGACGTAATTGTCACGGACCAATGGTAGTACGAAGGTGTTTTGCAGCCAGAACAAACTTTTCTGGAATGTTTGCTTTGGCAAGACGTTTCGAACTCTCAAAACGATCTTCGTTTTGGCCAGATTTTGTTCAAAATTACGCCACATCAGTTCGTTCTTTGATTTCGCTTGAAGCATATCTAGGCCTTAAGAAAACAGATTATTCAAAGTTTACAATAATAAATGTAAAATATTCATGCATGGCATGCAAGCTCAAAATAAATCGGGAAAAGAACTAGAGTCTGTCCTTATGCTTAATAAGAGTAGTTAAAAAAGAAATGAAAGCATTAATATTAATATAAATTATTTGAATTTTATTTAATGAACCTAAAAATGATGCAAAAAAAATATTTGCCGTAATAATTTTTTTTTTTTACAGGGGTCATGAACTGAGAAATCAAAATTCCCTTGATCTTTTGACATAGAGGTCATTGTACTATAAAAACATTATGTAAGTTTCAGAACTCAAAACTTTCTCGTTAGTCTAAAAACAGCTTATATTGAAGCCAATCTGCCAAAATGACAGCTTGTGGAATGTGCCACTTTATGACGTAATAGTGTGGCTAAACCCCGCCTCCGCAGAAGATGATCAATGCCTGCTTCGACACCACTGCCTGTTTAGCTTTGCTAACTGATTTGCGCATGTAGTGGGTAAATAACGAGAGAGACAATCGCAGGTCTACAAAGAAATCAAACGATAAAAATGGCCCCAAAAACAACAAGACGCTGTTCAGAGCCAAGTTGTGGAAAAACACATTGCATTGCCTTCCTTCTGATCCCAACGTTAAGAAAGAGTGGATGAAGTTTATTTTTGATGAAGTTCCAGACCGCGTCAGTAAGAACTTGGTCCTTTGTTCATTTCATTTTACCGCAGATTCGTTTACAAACAAGGCACAATTCGACGCAGGATTTTCAGAAAGACAAACTAAAAAAGACGATGCTGTGCCGAATATATTGGATCCGACAGTAATGTTGGACTATATTGGATCCGACAGTAATGTCGCACCACACAAGTGTGAGCAACTGTTTTTATTACATGGTCACTATTGCTTCTGTTATTACAGATCGTTTGATATGTACTGAGTATTTATGCGTTTTTAACTTAAATCACAGCAGTGTCCATTTGTAAAGGATGTAGGCTGTCAAACATACACAGCTGTTAGCTAATCATAGCTGTGGGCGTTTACTTCAGAGTTTACAATCCGCCACGCCTATTCAAAACAGCACAGAAAATAGCATATTACTTCTAAATTATGATGTTTTTTGATGTAAAAATCTTGATAGCATAAGTGTACCATAGAGAACAGTACACATTAATAAAAAAGGCAGTTCATGACCTCTTTAAAATTAATTTTATGTATTGTTCAGAAAACATTAGTAGCGATTATTTAGAGTGCGTGCAAAACTCATGCTGGGAATGTTATTCTTGGTTACTATGTTGTTGCTAAGGTGTAAGTGTTTTTTGATATTCAGGTCCCTATTTTAGAAATGTAATAGGTTTGGATTGATGCATCACACCATTCACCTGACTGACTTCCTCTTCCAGCTTCTGTTGGCACTGCAACATGGCGCTCATGGCTGGCGTGAATGATGGGAGTGAATCTGAGGGGTCTGCCTTCAATGAGGGCAGATGAGAATCCGACTGAAGCACATTGAAGGGAATGTGAGGAGATCTGGGACGAGACTCACTGCTTTGATAACTTGAGGGAATTTCAGTTAGCAGGAGACTACGGTGAATGCCAGTGTTTTTGTGGTTGGACTGGATTTCTTTGTGACCGTGACTGGGCTGGATTTGTAAACGGTGGTCAGAATGATGGGTCTCATTCCTCGTGTGAGATTCCAGCAGTCTAAGATAAGGAGAAGGCTGAAAGGACATGGGTAACAATGTCAAATCTGAAGCCAGATTCATTAAAAAAATTATTAGGGATGCATGATTTATGTTAGTGCCATATCGGTTATCAGCAGATACTACAGATTTTTTAAAAATGTATTGTATTGGTAGATACTGCGTATTTTAATTGTTCATGCTCATTTTCTTTATTTTTATATTTAGATCATATAATGCTTACTAACCTATAGTGAATCTTAGAAAAACACTAATTTAATAACACCGTTAAATAGAATCTTTAGCAATATCTTAAAATAAATATCCATTTTCATACTCTTCATAATAATTGTGATGTCTACATTCACTTGTAGCATCAATTTACTTTTTAAAATGTTTTTATTAAATAATCTTAATAGTCTATAAAATAGTCTTAAATAGTCTTTAAAAAGAGTCTAAATTCCAACTTTAAATGATTGTTCTAAAAAGAACATACCACACGAATGACATTTAACACGATTTACATAAGTAGGTCGTGTTCCTGGATCAGCATCCACTGCTGTTTCTGGAACATCAATGAACGACCGAATGTGGAAAACCCATACAGAAGGATTGACTGATAGGAATGTTATTCTAGGAAATGTCGATCTAGTGACATTGTCTACTCGTGTAAATCACGTTGCGTCGTGGATGCGTGTCACGTTAGCAGTGGACACACATAATAGAATCAATACACTGCATGAGATTGTGGGTGATGTGGAATGACAGATCTTTCACACGCTACGGAGCATACCTGCCATTTTGGTTTGGGTGGAGGGGGTGCGAGCTGGCTCTTAGGTTTGGCAAACCGTGGGTTTTCTGTCATGTCCAGAGATACGGGTTTGTCAGCAACAGAATCAGTCTCAGATTCAGTCTCAGATTCAGACTAGTTTCGGTAACATTGCACCCGGGGAAATAGAAAGAGATAGAAAATGCAGAAAGAAACAGGACGGAAAGGAAGAGAAAATCAGAAAAGCCACAGAAAAAGGAAAGTAAATGTAAGAGCAGAACAACTGAATGAAACCGCATTAAATGCTTAAAACCACAGACTGGCTTATAATCATCTCGACAGCGCTGCAAAGAAAGTTCATTAGCTATTCATATTCAGTTATGGAGTATTAACACTCCATGAGTGACCTACATCCTTTAAGCCTATAATTGAGCAGCCAGACCATTTAATGACCACTGCTAATCTCAAAAAGGAAAGCTTGCAGAAAAAAAACAGCAGGACGACTGTGAAAAATCACAATTACACTGCATTAAGGGATTACAACTAAAGACAAAACATTCATTTTTCTGATTTCAACTTTTTCTGTAAATAATACTATACATACTTCCTGAAAATCTGTTCCAAACCTACATAAAATTTGTGCCAGGAACAATAGAAATGTTATTTGTTTTTGTTGACTGGTTCATGTGGTTAGTTTTAGGCTAATCTTAATTTTCTAAAACTGACTAGCAAAAGATTTGTCATTTTAAGTGTTACCAATTAGTCACTGATAACACTTTACAATAAAGTTTAACTCAATAACATTATTTAATACACTACATTTTAATATACTTTATAATTATACTATTGTTCATATGTTTAATTTATTATTTTATTATTATGAAGGTTTATGTAATCTATAAATATACAATTGTCATTCATGTAAGCTCATAATAAATTAATATGGTAATTTATACCTGAATTAGATAATTATATAATTAAAAATTGTATATTGAGAAATAACATTAATCTAGATTATTAAATGCTGTAAAAGAAAAGTGTACTTAATGCATTATACTTAATGCAATAACTATTGTTAACGAAGTCAAGCTTTTTCTGCCAACAACCCACCAAAAATAAAAATAAAAACCCCCAAATTCACAGCATTAATTCGTACACTTTCTTCTTTGACAAACAAAAGTCATGTTTTGAAATGCACTGTCATGCATCCAAATCGAAATATTCTGCATCTGATGAAGCAGAGGATTTACTTTCGCTGTACAAAGACAGGTATTCATACGGGATTACAGGCACGTTCAGGATCTGGATTAGATCAGAGATCCCTGCTGCTCGTTCTACTGAATCCAGAGTATCAGTACCACATGAGCAGTTTACAGACTATGTTTCTGAAATACTAAAACGACCAACTACAAGACAAAAGAAGAGTCCACAAAGAGGCTCAATATACATCCTGTTATCTTTTCAGCAGCTAAGGCTTAGGGGATCGTGAGGATCATTGATGTAGTAATGTCTCCTGATGGACACTGGCTGCTTTAAAAAAAAAAGAAAAAAAAAGAGAAGTGGAGCCGTACCTGTCTGCGCACACCACAGCTTGGTGCATTCTCCTCAAACCTGGCCAGCAGTTGAGTTGCCATGGAGCGCACCTTATTTTCCTTCTGTTCCTCTCTCTCACCTACAGGGGGTGCACTCTGATTGGGCATTAGCTGGGGGAAGAAACAGACCAATTAGAGGAAGCAAAGTAATAAACTGTGGATGTTTAGAAAGAAGACATATAGGGCAAGTTAACATACCTCCTCCAGATGACTGCTGGCCTTCTTCCTCTTTTTGTTGTCATTGTCTTCCAACTTTTTATCAACCTTGGGATACAGAAGTGGTAGTGTTTTACATTATTAGGTTTAGCTGTTGGCTCAGTTTATATTAGTCAAGTAAATAGGACAAAAATGCTACCTTTGGGATTCTCTTCCGAGGCAGTGCTTGATTTATCGAGCTATAAAGAGAGTTTGTGGTCTTTGATGAATAGTCTTCATTATTTGCATCAGTCTCTTTGGGTACACCTGCAAACACACCACAAAAATCTTGTTTTGTATCATACTCTGGTGTGCAAATGAACAGGAAATATAATAATTCCTTATATTATAAATTAAACAATTAAATATATAAAAATGTATAATAATAATAATAATAGTAATAGTAATAATTAGAATATAATATATATGAAATATATAATATATACAAATTGTATATTATAAAACTATTTAATATTCATATAATTCATTTAGTCATTTAATCATTTAGCAGACGCTTTTATCCAAAGCGATAGCATGCAGTACTATCCAGGCCAATATATGAAAAACTCTTCCTCAACATGATAGTTGCCCAATGCAACATTTCATCTATATCTGAAAACAGAGTTTTATGACAAATGTTGAATTTTTGGTGGTCCAGGGATGCACAAGCTGCTTTAACAGTCTTTAAATGGTGGCACTGGAGATCTTCACACACTTTATTTGGAATAAACTATATTTAAGAAGAGTTTTTGGGCAGTTCTTTTTTAAAAATCCAGACTTCATTTTAAGGCACATTAGTACATTTAGGGGTGGGCGATATGACCAAAATCTTATATCACGATATGAGTGATTTTATTTCACGCTCATGATATATATCACAATATAGTTATTTCTGCTTGAAATAAGGTCTTTATGATATCTAAATTTTTGAAATTTCATAATTCTTGTCACCAGCGTCAATATCACAAAAAAACTAATACTAGCTAGGGCTGACAATAATTCAAAATCAATATATATTGCGATATAATTTTTTTCAATTACAGTGATATGATTTTTAAACACATTTCCGATATTTCAATTTACATTACCAGTGTTTCCCATACATTGATTATTTGTGGCAGCCCACCACAATATCAACACTGACCACCACAAATAGATTTTCCAAAAGGCTTTGACAGTTTGACTTTGTTGAATAATGCACTGCACATTTCAAAATAAAAAGGAGGCGTGGGTGGTTTATATGAATGTATCTTTAAAGGGAACTGAGTTTATTCAAAAACGTTTCGATGGTATTTTCATTTTATCTGATTAAGTAGCGTTTATGAGCGGAGCTCTGCTTTGTTTAGTCGTTACCGGGGAAACCGCTGTTTCTGCCGCGGCAAAAGGACGATAGTCCAAAATCTCTACTGGTTGACAAAATTCTACCAGTTAATCGTGTCTACCGGTATATCGCCCACCCCTAGGCTCATTTATGACGTATTTCAGGCTTCAGAATTATACTACATGACTGATACAACCCAAATGAAGACTTTCAAACTTCATTTGTGTTTTTTTATTGAGGTACTACGGTATGGAAAGGTCTACCTGTGATGGATTGAGGCGAGTTGCGGAACATCTCGTAAAATTTGGAGAGGTAGAGCACCATAATGAGCTTGTCTGGCCCCCGTTCGGCATTCATTTCCTTTCCTGTGGTGACTGGCTGGATTCCAAACTCCCTCTCTGCCACGTCAAATGCCAACTGGTTGTTTTTAGCGCAACCTGCCTCGTTCAGGGAGTCAAAATCACTGAAGGAAGAGATAAAGCGAGGAAGATGAGACCACAAAAGTGAGATAAATAGGCAGAACAAATAAGGGAAAACAGGGGCAAGAAAGTCCTTATCAGTTCTGGATGCCACTCCACTGCGCTGAGAACCTGTGTTCATGCAATCTGTATCCTTGGTGATGCATAATATTTGTCAAAAACCCTCTCACAGAATGGTGTGATGATTGGACGAGCTGATTTATAATGAGTCACATCTCGCCAACACATTTTCTTTCACATCCAGAAGGGACAGCAAGATTTATGACAGAAAGTGTGAAAATTATGATGTAACCTCTACAGAGTCAGGGAAGAACACAGCATGTTTTTCTTCCTCTTTCTTTTGGTCAAATAAATGTTTCACCTCCCTATTGGTCCCTTTTGATACATTCATCTTATTGAAGTGAACTGAACTACTTTCACTAAGCTGCAGGGGAAGCGAAGTTGAAATATCAAAGCTATTGTCCTTTAGTACAAGCAAACAACTTGTTTTGATGGCTTAGAGAAGGAGTTACCGCCAAGCGTTAGATCAAAGAGCCACCAAATAATGGAGCATCTGTCAAACCGTATGAGGGTGCGATCATGGAACTGAATGAAAATGATAGCCAGTTTGTGTGTCAGGTCTTGCTCACATGAGGTCCGGCCGCTGACTGTGAATGAGGGCGCACAGAGCCAGGCCGCTCCTCCAGGAGGTCGTAAGGTCAGTCACATCCACCCCCCTGTAGCCCTGGGTCTGCTTCTGACACCACAGCAGCAGCCGGCTGGGACGCACCTCTGACTCTGAAATCAATACGTACAATCATTAGGAGCTTTACAGTGAAATTTGTATTGTAATCCAATATACATGTATTCACAGGCAGCCAAAATGTTGAATGTTGACAAATAAGACAGCTCTTTATAATACCTGCCAGTGATAAACACTACTGTTCAAAAGTTTGGGGTCAGTAAGATTTATTTTGAAAGAAATTAATACTTTTATTCAGCAAGGACACATTAACTTGATAAAAAACGATAAAGACATTTATAATGTTACAAAACATTTCTATTTAAAATAAATATTGTTCTTTTAAACTTTCTGTTCATCAAAGAATTTATTTAAATATAAAAGTTTTTTTTTATTATGGTCAACAAATAAATCAAGTGGTCTTGTATTACCCTAACGCGGCGTGTATGTGTATAATCTGTGACAAATTGCTTTTGTAAGTTGCTTTAGTGTCTGCTAAATGCATATACAGTGGGTACGGAAAGTATTCAGACCCCCTTCAATTTTTCACTCTTTGTTATATTGCAGCCATTTGCTAAAATCATTTAAGTTAATTTTTTTTCCTCATTAATGTACACACAGCACCCCATATTAACAGAAAAACACAGAATTGTTGACATTTTTGCAGATTTATTAAAAAAGAAAAACTGAAATATCACATGGTCCTAAGTATTCAGACCCTTTGCTCAGTATTTAGTAGAAGCACCCTTTTGATCTAATACAGCCATGAGTCTTTTTGGGAAAGATGCAACAAGTTTTTCACACCTGGATTTGGGGATCCTCTGCCATTCCTCCTTGCAGATCCTCTCCAGTTCTGTCAGGTTGGATGGTAAACGTTGGTGGACAGACATTTTTAGGTCTCTCCAGAGATGCTCAAATGGGTTTAAGTCAGGGCTCTGGCTGGGACATTCAAGAACAGTCACAGAGTTGTTGTGAAGCCACTCCTTCGTTATTTTAGCTGTGTGCTTAGGGTCATTGTCTTGTTGGAAGGTAAACCTTCGGCCCAGTCTGAGGTCCTGAGCACTCTGGAAAAGGTTTTCGTCCAGGATATCCCTGAACTTGGCCGCATTCATCTTTCCCTCGATTGCAACCAGTCGTCCTGTCCCTGCAAATGAAAAACACCCCCACAGCATGATGCTCCCACCACCATGCTTCACTGTTGGGACAGTATTGGACAGGTGATGAGCAGTGCCTG
>NW_015536552.1:357949-362534 GCF_001515605.1 Sinocyclocheilus anshuiensis
CGTACCCACTGTATATATATATATATATATATATATATATATATATTCATCTCATTACAGTGTGAGTGATAAGATTCACTAAAAGTCTACACACGCTTTTGTTGACCCTTTCGTCATGTAACATGACCCTTTTGATTGAGTAGAGGGTGTGGAAATCTTTGTTCCTGTGAGGCCACATCCAGGTGAGCCAGTATAAAACAAATATGGATCTTGTGGCATCACTACATCATATTTTGTAATTGTAGTAAAATTAAACTGAATGAGATTTTGAGAGTTGGGTTGAGTGGAAATATGACACCAATCCTATGTTGTGATTATAAAACAAGTTCAATTTTTCAATATGGAGTTTTATAAAGAGCTTTTTTGTCAAGAGTAGCATGATAAAGGGGAACATGCCAGGGGAATCATTACCAGATATTGCTTTCTTTTTCCATCAATTTTAAGTGGAAATGCAGAAATAAGACAAAATTGCAAAGCAATTGCAGGGATTGCTTGAATTTGCATTGATTCTTGTGATTGCAGTCCCTGAAAGGACTGTTTCATCAAAACACAATCAGGCAGTCACATCTGCTGCCATCTTCATAAGACACAAATTTTGAATCTACCTCGTCTGGAGATGTTTACGGATGTTCGTGTGGGTCCACTGCGCTCCAGAGAACTCAAGCCCTGCTCGCCGTTAATGTACAGATGCCGCACCTGAGACAGGAAGTTTAGCATTTACAGGAGGAAGACAGATGCATATGGATCTATGTATAGTGATAATGTGTGTCAGTCTCACCTGATGTGGTCGTACGCAGGTGGAGTTGAGGTTGGGGTAACGTGTGGCTGGGTCTATGGTGTACTGCTCAAAGTTTTTTGAGATGTTTTCTGCGGTCGTCTGAGGCAGCAGCCTGTAGATGCTCTCCCTATAATAAACAAACAAAGAGGACATTGGGTCATGACAAACAAATTATTAAAAAACATGACCAAATATGTTTCATTGGTTGATGGAGTGTGTTCGCACCTCTCTGACAGAAGATCAAGGGGTTCTTTGCCCTGAGCCCAACCCTTTATCATCCACGCTGTGTCAAAGGCAGCCAGAAACCCTCGAGCACATCCTGTCCCCATGGGCCAGAAAGGCTGGAGACCAATGAGACAGAGAAAAACACTGCATGTTTACAGGGCACTCTAAACAAAACGCTGTACAGTCAACAGGCATGTTGAAATAATCAGGAATTTTTAAACCTTAAGTAAACTCTCTTTTCCTGTGTGTAACTTTAGACATACTGTGGGGTCAAAGTGTTCAAGATGATTAAAAATCAAGGATTTAATTTTTTTAAACCACAAAATAAATGGAAATTTTTGGAATGTTTAAACTTAAAAGAAAGAAAGAAAAAGTTAACATTTAAAATGACTAAATATTTAAGTTTTATGCAGTTTAAGAGCTGCTGTTATTAAAGCAAACGGAGGATAAAGATATCCTAAAATGTATGCTAGTCTTACTAATGTTATGATAACATACAATACATAATTCATTCAGATATATATAATAAATGTTTTTTTTTTTATTCTAAATAAATTAGAAAAACTGATAAAATTAAAAATGTAACTAGATATGGCATATGATGACACCCACCTCTAGAAGACTATCTCCAACCAGCGCCACAAGCATCTGATGGCTGTTCTTTTCCCTCACAAGCGCAGCGTTCTCTGAGGCGTACATGCAGGTGAAGTCAAACATAGCTACATCTGACTGGCCGTAGTGGTTGATGGCGTAATCCAAAGAGGGAAGCTGGTAGTTTGTGCCAAAATCTGCAGCCTCACGGGCGTATGAGAGCAAAGCTTCTTGGTTTACGTTGTCGCTCGCCAACAGCCGCTCGGTCTCAATATAGTCCTGGGAAAGGAAAAAACTATGTTTTAAATGGAAAACATACTCCTGTCTGTCCTACATAGTTTTAAATGGAAAATTATGACAAAAAAAAAAATTATATTTGAAATGTAAATTTCATTTTTTATTTTAATTACAAAAATATCTATGGTGTATGTTTTGAAATGTGCACTTGCGCTATAATTGTTTAAAATATTTTTTCTATATTTTTTTCTATTTTTATATATTATTTTACATTTAAATTTATATTATTTAGTGAAATGCAGTTAAGTATCTAAATAATTTTTAGGGCAACTGAGATAAGTTTAGATGCACATGCAGGATGTTAAGTAATCACAAACAATCCTATCAAGGCATGTCAAAACAATAGGGCAAATTTGAATGCAACAAGTAGCTTAAAGTTAAGCGGACTGCACAGCAGCATCATCATGTTGGAGTGATGAGCTGGGTTTTTAGTCTCCACTGTGAGTACCAGGGCTGCTGTTCAAGGGTGTGAGTTTAAAACTCCAGACAAACGCCAAACACTCAAAGAGCTTCAATCACTCAGCTGCTGTGCTGTACTATCCTGTATCATACTCTGAGAAACTATGTCTGACACAGACGCAACACAAGGCTTCCTGATTTCTTTTCACAATAAACAAAATAGTTCTCTCTAATGCTTTCAGAGAGCAAAATACTTTGCAACATCTATCATAGGATGACTAATATTTGCCATAGGACACACAAATGATTGTTTTTACATAATGGTGAGGACCATTTTTGTTATTGTTTGCAATTTAAGCTCATTATAATTATTAAAGACCAACTCTAATCCTAACCTAACCTTACCACTAAAAGAAAACATTGTCAAAAATTAAAAAAATAATTACATTACATAAATTAAATACAACTAAACAGCACTACAACAAATACTACCATGATGTATACAAATACATAATCTATAAAATTACTAAATGTTACTAAAATATTTACTCACATTGATGATCACACCCTTGTCCAGCAAGCTTTGTTTCTTTGCAGTCATGACAAAGTAGTGCGTGTTGTCCTTGTAATAGACAATGTTTTCCAAATCAATGCCTGTACAAAAGATAAATGAGGTCCATTAGCATGATTGTGCGACTATTTTTGTTGCTAGTGTTTTATTAATCGCTGTGTACAATGAATTAAGCTCTATTATTAACTTTGATGAGAGCATATTCAAGATGGCATCTGTCTCAGAAGATGATTACAATCCAGTTTTGCTCACTTTAATGGGTTAGTTCACCCAAAAATGAAAATTCTGTCATTAATTACTCACCCTCGTGTTGTTCGAAAGCCGTAAGACCTTCGTTCATCTTCGGAACACAATTTAAGATATTTTTGATGAAACATGAGGGCTCTCTGACCCTCCCATAGACAGCAAGGTAACTACCACGTTCAAGGTCCAGAAAAGTACCAAGATGATCGACAAAGTAGTCCGTGTGACATCAGTGGTTCAACTGCAATGTTACGAAGCTACGAGAATACTTTTTTGCACACTTGTGGACGTGCGTTCACGACAGTATCATGACGCGAGCGTGTGGCAGCGCTGACCCAGATCCGGCGGAATGACACACGGACTACTTTGTCGATCATCTTGGTACTTTTCTGGCATAATGGTGAGGACCATTTTTGTTATTGTTTGCAATTTAAGCTCATTATAATTATTAAAGACCAACTCTAATCCTAACCTAACCTTACCACTAAAAGAAAACATTGTCAAAAATTAAAAAAATAATTACATTACATAAATTAAATACAACTAAACAGCACTACAACAAATACTACCATGATGTATACAAATACATAATCTATAAAATTACTAAATGTTACTAAAATATTTACTCACATTGATGATCACACCCTTGTCCAGCAAGCTCTGTTTCTTTGCAGTCATGACAAAGTAGTGCGTGTTGTCCTTGTAATAGACAATGTTTTCCAAATCAATGCCTGTACAAAAGATAAATGAGGTCCATTAGCATGATTGTGCGACTATTTTTGTTGCTAGTGTTTTATTAATCGCTGTGTACAATGAATTAAGCTCTATTATTAACTTTGATGAGAGCATATTCAAGATGGCATCTGTCTCAGAAGATGATTACAATCCAGTTTTGCTCACTTTAATGGGTTAGTTCACCCAAAAATGAAAATTCTGTCATTAATTACTCACCCTCGTGTTGTTCGAAAGCCGTAAGACCTTCGTTCATCTTCGGAACACAATTTAAGATATTTTTGATGAAACATGAGGGCTCTCTGACCCTCCCATAGACAGCAAGGTAACTACCACGTTCAAGGTCCAGAAAAGTACCAAGATGATCGACAAAGTAGTCCGTGTGACATCAGTGGTTCAACTGCAATGTTACGAAGCTACGAGAATACTTTTTTGCACACTTGTGGACGTGCGTTCACGACAGTATCATGACGCGAGCGTGTGGCAGCGCTGACCCAGATCCGGCGTAATGACATCATCACGCCAGATCTGGGTCAGCGCCGGCGCCGCCACACGCTCGCGTCATGATACTGTCGTTAACGTGCGTCCAAAGTGACGCAGTAGAGACGAAAATGCAGAATAAAGTTGTTATTTTTGTTTTCTTTGCGCAAAAAATTATTCTCGTAGATTCGTAAGTCTACAGTTGAACCACTGATGTCACACGGACTACTTTGTCGATCATCTTGGTACTTTTCTGGACCTTGAATGTG
>NW_015536552.1:362645-384220 GCF_001515605.1 Sinocyclocheilus anshuiensis
CGGGTTTGGAACAACACGAGGGTGAGTAATTAATGACAGAGTTTTCATTTTTGGGTGAACTAACCCTTTAAGGAGTGGAACCATTACACACTGATGCTAATAATGTGTTAGGATTTGTAATTTTTTGATATAATTTGTATTTTAAAAACATTAAGGAACATGTCATCATATTTAAAGAATGCAGCCAGATTTTGTTTCCGTCATGCAGGAGCTTCACCACACCTGTCTCCTCCTTGAGCTCCAAGAAGAACTTCTGATTGAAGATGAAGGCCACTCCGCTGATCTCCTCCACTTTGGCCTCAGCTGTCGTGTTGCGATTGACAAAGTTTGCAGTGATGGCGATTGCTAGTTTCCCTCTAAACTCCTTTCTCTTGAAGCCTAGAGCAGAGAGCAATATAATGCTTTGCATTCATGGTTTTCATTTAGTGTTGATTGCTAACAGAAGCATCACTATTCTTATTGCTCACACTTAGCTTCTTTTTTTGGAGTGTGCTATTACTTTTATATCTGATCCAGCTTTGTTGTCGCATGGCAAACTATAAAACATGTAACTTGTTGACAACTGCACAGCAACAAGCATTCAGAACATATTGGCAGCATCTGTACAAATGTAGTTTTAAACAAAATTTGAGAGCAGACCATGAATATTATTTCCCAACATTTTAGATATTTAACCTTGAATCAAAAAAAAAAAAGATTTTTTTAGCGACAAGTATGAGATAAGATGCAAGGTGCTTTAAAACAGTCAATATATATATTTTTAAATCAATAGATAAAGTAATTGCTAAGGCAGCGTATATTTGCAAAAATAAAAGTGCAAGACCTTTCAGGTCACGCTGACCTGTGCAAAACAAAAACGTTTGCACAACAAATTACACAATACACAGTCTTTGCACCTTTCTGTGTGATAAAAGAAACATAATATATTTACTTTTCATGTTAGCACTTATACACCAAGTGTTTGTTTACCACCACTATCCCAAATGTAAAAAAAAAAAAAAAAAAAGTGTCAAAAAAAAAAAGGTTGTATGGTAAACATTTGTTAAACTTACTCTGGACATGTTCTCAACTAACTAACTAACTAAATACATAAATAAACACATTTTTGTAAAGAAATGGCATAGCAATAATTACATTTAACGTGTCAAGCCTGGGTGTAATTTAGCACAGCATGGTTCAAAGGTTTCTTGTTCTAACTTGGAGAGCCGATTAAAGTCTGATCTAGGATCTGTTCTTCTGCTCAATGTCTGTGAGCTCCACTAGAGTCTAACTGTGTCAGCAGGAAGCAATGAAAGGAGTCCCGCTCCACCCCTCCTGTAGTGCGTTAACAAACTTCCTGTCAAACACAAAGAGCTGACCCATTTTCTCAAGGAATTAATGTAGGACGGACAGTTTTTGGACATTGGAGTCACTGGGGCAATTTTCTTGACTAAGTGAGCATGTTAAAGCCTTTTAGCAGTTTTATTATGCTTGAGAGAGCCAAATCTCATAAGATGAAAAGATTCCAGCCGGAAGGCGCTAAATATGTGCCATTCACAGACAATTGCAGTGTGTATTTCTTTTCTTCTAATAAATACTTGAATACTCAAAATTAGTAATTATATATATATATATATATAAATAAATTGTTGCTATTATTGTCATCATCACAAAAATAAATACTCGATGAATACTCAAAATAATGAGTAAATACTTATAATAAAATCTGAGATATATAATAATGTTAATATATAATTTCTATATTACTACTTATATTACTAATAACATTTGTGACATGTTAAAAAAAGCAAATAATAGTAATATAGCTATATAATTAAATATATACAAATAAATAATGATATTCATATAATGATATGTTATACATGATATATGAAATCTAGCACATTCCCTGGGAATAAAACCCTTGACATTGGACATCATTTGCAAATATATGCTGCCTTAGCAAACACTACATCTAGTGATTTAAAAAGAAAAAACATTGACTGTTACCATCATGTTCTGCCAGCTCAGTACCAGGAATATTTCAGGCAAGATTAATATTGAGTCCTTAGAGGAAGTAACATTTTTTACAAGAAGGATATGATTGTTTAGAAGATGTTTTACAAGAGGATAAAGTTAAGACAAACATAGAAAAACACTTCTATTTCAAACCCAAGCCATTTAGAAACTATGTATGGTGAAATGGGAAATGTTATTTGTAGTTTTATATAAACTAAATATGTGCTTACCATCAAGAGTGCTTCTCCTTCCATCTGCTCCAATTATCACATCAAACTCATAGTCTGAGATTTGGTGATCGGCCGGCCGGACCTCTGCCCTCCATCCAGGCCCTGGAATGCAGACACCTGGTCAGAGAGACTCAAAGGAAAACAAAATAACTTGGTCTTTCTTTTGTTTACCACAGCTTTAAAAGTACAGCCAGCTGAGTGTGTGAAGCCACCAGGGAAAAAAGCTTACTTGTATCGGGAAACACAACCTTCATGTTCCATCCATGTATGACGCCTGTATAATTTGACATAAGGCCAACGATGCTCTTTTGACCAGCAATGCATAGCATGAGAGGCGCTATAGACCCCAATGACCCCTGACTTTATATATAGTACAGAACCGAGGGTTTATCATTTGCACAATGCAGACTGGTGAGTGCCATTGCCGTGGAGGAATGACACAAACCTTCTCGGTATCAGTTGTGTATGTGCATCAAGGGTACATAGTGGGAAGGTGTCCATTTTCATGATCTGGTTTAGCCCTGCTTTTGCTTCCGTAAATCCATTAGGATCTTGAAGTAGGAAGTTACAACAGTCCCTTGGTAAACTGACATTCAAGCAGTGTTAGGCCCATTGTGGGTGTCAAAATTACATAAAGACACTTTTAAAGAGAAAATGATGAGCATTCCCTAACTAACTTTGTTAACTAGTCAAATAGGCTGCAAGAAATATAGCCCAGAGTGTAAACAGAATAGATAAATTTGATAAAGCTTCTTTCTGTCTGTGATCTCATTCCTAAACACACTGTCCTGGGTGTGTGTGTGTGAGGATATGTGTGTAGGGAGACTGGCGTGTGTAAATCCGCCAAGAAATGACATAAGATGAAAGGTACTGATTACCCAACCCTTTCCAGACCACATGAGGTGTAAAAAAAACAAGTGACGGGCTGTCTTGGACATATTTATAGTTATTTTATGGCTGTGTGGGATTATATCATGCATCTCAGGTCTGTCAGGGTGCTTCATGGACAGTAAATGAGAGCTAAGAGACACTGTGTTCAATGTAGTCTTCAAAGCTAGATGTCATGATGATTGGCCAATTACCATCAGTGCCTTGGCCCTCAGGCGGCTCGAGAAGCTTGACAAACTCCACGTTGACGTGCACCTCAACCCCAACAATGAGAGCAATCTTTAACAGCATGAGTTGCAGCTGACGAATACCTGAAAATATAAGAAAGTCACCATCAGTTACACTAGGAAGGAAACACATTTATACCACTGGTGTTGGACACAAGGCCGTTATTGTTGATATAGTATTTGTGAGGTTGAATCAAATGTGATGAGATTACAAAAAAAAACTGGGTTCTGTTAAATTATAAATAAAATAAAAATAATAATTTAAATAAATAAATACAAAATAAAATACAAATAAAATAAAACAAAAAAACCACAAGAAAAAAAAACACAGAACAAAACAAAAGCACAGATATAACAATAAAATAAAACAAAAAAAAGAACAAAGCAAAAATAAACCACAAATAAAGGCACACAATTAAATAAATAAAAAGAACAGCACTTTCTGTTGTGCTGTCTTAATGGCTGCTTGCACGAACATACAGCATGACCAATGCAGTCTGATTTATAAACGAATGACTCAAAGTCACAAGTTATCAGTTCAAATATTTAGGTATGCATATACACGTTGTGCAGCATGAACAAACTATCAGACGGCAGCCAGTATCTTTAAAGAGATAAACATGGAAAAAGGCATTTGCATAATCCCAGCTACTCTAAATGTTTTACATGTCTTTTGGTTGGGTTGGACTGGTCTTATCTCAGGGAACATAAAGAGGAACATATCAGACTTACAATAGGTTCAGTTGGCAGAACATGAAAGAAAGTACGTTAAGAGTGTCTGAAAATGATTTCCAGCAAGCTCATACACAAATGCCTGCATGTGACTACAACATCTGACAGGTTCCTACGGTGAAACCATATCTTGTTTTCCTGTTATGGTATCTCTCAATGACTAGAAGGGATATCAGTGAAGAGTAACCTCAAAACTGTAACTCTGTAACTAAACGTTTCTGGTTAGAAAGAAACCGATTTGACCTACTGATGTGGTCTATAGATCCAGCACAGAACTTTCCATAGAACTTCTTGGCTCCAAGGTTCCTGAGGTCATGGATGGTGTAAGGCCAAAGGTGAAGGACATTGTTCCTGGAGAAGGTGTCCCTCTTTTCAATCACCACCACCTTGGCGCCAAGCAAAGCCAGCTCTATGGCAGTCCGAAAGCCGCAGGGACCGCCACCAATGATGAGACACTGTAGAAACAAACAAGTTTGGCATTATTTGAAGACTTATTTGAATGCCACTGTTTGTCATTTTTTGGAGAGTGTCTACAAGTGGAAGCAAAGACTCACTCCAAACATGTCAACTTCCTGACCAATCGAAACCAACCTGTGCATGCCCGTTCTTCTGGCACAATCAAATGGTATGATTTCACCTCCCTACTTGTCACTTTTAAACCCAATCCAAGCAAGTTCAAACACAAGCCAGGACTATTACCCAGGTGACGTCTCTACTTGTCACGCACAACAAAGCAGGGATTATGACTTCAGTTTCTGAGAAAAATATGACAAGTGTTATGGTTTACTTAACCTAATATGGTGTACAAACTGGCATCCATAAAAGGCTGGTTCAGAAGAGGTCATAAAACAGCAAAAACACTTTAATCACACTTTTATTACCTGTCATTAGATGGCAAGGGCGTGTAACAGTGAGGAGAGAAGACAATATTGAACAAAATGAATTGCTGCACTAACCTGTTGGTGTTTTATATGGAAAGACAATTTCAAAGTTTTGGCTTTGGGAAATGTAATAGTTTGACCATTTATGTCCACGTATGGCAATCATTTTCCCATTAGAGGATGTTTGAACAAGGTGCATTTATAAAATGTACCCTTTAAACTTAAATATGCAATTCATACATTTAAGAGAAATTGATTTTTCAATTCAGCAATTCAGGAATGTTCTCCTTTGCACATTAACAACTTTAGTTTTGTGCAACCAACTAAACTGCTTTTACAGAAACCGTAACTTCTGCCATCATTCTTTATCTTAGTGTTTGACTGATGGTCACCACTTCCTGTAAGATGAGTCAATGTGTCCACGCTTCCTGTTCCTGATCCCTGAGGAAGCCCTACTCTCACTGTGCGCTTCTGTCTCTTTACATTTCTACTTTTGAAGACATTCAAATAGGCGTTTCTGTGCCAGAGCAGTGCTAACAGCAGCTGACCTGCATTCAAAAGCCAAGCTTGAGGATAAATCCTTTTACGGCCTTTCAATCATGGAAGACAGTCTGAAACAGTCTGAAAATGGGGCACGTCTGAGAGCACCAAGAGTCAAACAAAGCACAGTAACAGCTCAGATTATCAATGACAAACTGGATTTAAGTCACTATTTATTGTAAACCTTGCCCTCTGCATCAATTTAAAACACAAAAACAGTTCAGTGTCAGTGATGTCATGACATTGTGACATCAAAACGTGACCAATAATCATTGACGACTGTGCTCAATGTGAATGACACAAGTTGTATGAACCATTTTTATTAACATTTGATGCTTTTTTGGTCATTTGGGAACTTGAGAGGACAGGCTCATTTATTCTGAGTTTCCATTTTTGAGTTAATTATTCCTTTAATACTGTTGTTATGGAATAAGTCAACAAATTTGTGCGAGATTAACCTTAGGCACACAATGCAAATCTATGCAAACAAACTACGACTTGATCCACAACAAAAAGAACAGCAATAATCGTAGCAGAGACACTAGAAAAAAACACTAGAAATGAAGCCCCAGAGATCAGCATTTAATTCCTCTTAATCTGACACTTAACTGCAAAACAAATATTCCTTGTTTTCCAATTATTTCAACACCTTATTGAGCTCAAATGAGGTCACTAAGTCCACAGGCAAAACCACTATGCAAAATGTGCTAAGAACAATCTCAACACGTATGCTAAGTCAAGTGACCTGAGATTGACTCTTCCATTGACTGCTCACAAACACTTACACAATAACACAGTGGTCTAGTTAATGCATAGCAGATTTTGACAGTAACCCTGAGCTTATAGTTAAACAAAAGATGACTTATTTTCCCATGCTTGCTAACACAATAATACCAGCCCAAACACTAGCTAGCATGTAGCCACCACAAAGAGTAAACCCAGATTAGCTTGATATGGCACTCCAACACAGAGTTAAAGCAACATTACGGAATCACTCTTGAGCAGTGTTGGGGGTACACGCATTACAAGTAACGCGAGTTAAATAATCAGATTACTTTTTTCAAGTAACTAGTAAAGTAACGCATTACTTTTTAATTTATAAGAAAATATATTTT
Source organism: Sinocyclocheilus anshuiensis (assembly GCF_001515605.1). Taxonomy (NCBI): domain Eukaryota; kingdom Metazoa; phylum Chordata; class Actinopteri; order Cypriniformes; family Cyprinidae; genus Sinocyclocheilus; species Sinocyclocheilus anshuiensis. The sequence goes on from NW_015536552.1 coordinate 369,257, forward strand.
TCAAAAAAGTAACGCCAGTTACTTTGTTTTCCCATTTATTGACTAACAAGTCTCCTGTCCCCATATTGGGAGAAATCGAAAGTACAGAGGCGTTGTGTGCGCTGTGTGAACATGATGTAGTTCTAGACTAAATGTGAATGTGCATTAATTCATCCCACTCGCAAAAAAACAGATTTAGTATTCATCAAAATGAATTAAAACAGTGAAATGCAAACTCAGAATATGACGCAAACCTGCAATAATTAAATATGTTAAATAACACAAATGTATCTAATCCCATTTTATTAACTAATGTCTTTGCTGCTGACCTTTCATGATCCAGTTCAACCATACTAATAAGCAAAAATGACTTTAGATAAACTAACAATTGTGCTTCATTGTTTTTTTATTGCTGAAGAGTGTTGAACCTTCTTCTCCTGTGTTCTACTGTACAGATGTGAATTTACTTTTCCTTCAGCCTGAGGTTTATTCATTACACTTTTTGGTGTGAAGGGGCTTTTACATTTGCTATAAATAGAACTTCTTATATTTAAAAAAATCAAGCCCTGCTCATATTTAAAAAGTAACGCGAAAGTAATGCAAAAGTAACAATGCATTACTTTCCATAAAAAGTAACTAAGGAACGTAATTAGCTACTTTTTTAGGGAGTAATGCAATATTGTAATGCATTACTTTTAAAAGTAACTTTCCCCAACACTGCTCTTGAGGAGGAAAATCATTTGTATGGGACTTCAGTGGCCTATTTTTACAGTCAAACCCATTGCTAATGCTAACATGACAATTCCGATCTCTTAAACACAAGCATTTCAGTCCATCCGTTGTAAATGAGCTCTAGATAGACAAAAACACTGACTCATGACCTCCTAACCTTTGACCCCTCAGTTCAATGGTCAACTACAGCAGAAAAATGGCTAAAACTAAATGATGCCAATCCTCATTTCCTGTTTCGTTTTATAAACAGAATGAACAGAAGACGCAGCGCCAAAACAGCCATCGCAACAGCGATCAGAGCCATTTTTATCATGCAAAAGTGATTTGACTAACAAATATGGATATGAAAATGAGTTGTTGTTGGTGCCATTTAAATTCTCTTTAGTCATGCAACAAATAGTGACATTTTAGTCAAAGAACCAATTGACAAGTTTGTCGTCTTCTACACAACATAAGATCAGCAACTAAAATCTCTAAGTGAGCCTTTCAAAGCACCTTTATTTAAAGATTTTTTGCTTCCTCTAAGAAGTGTGAGATTTTAAGTACATGTCTAGAGCTCTACAGACTTACTCTGGTGTCCGTGCAGGCTTTGCCCTTACTGTACTCCTTGTGGCTGGCTCTCTTGTCCAGTTTCCCCCAGAGGCCTTTTGCCTTCCAGTAGGTGACGGCAGCTTTCAGGCTGCTGTAGAAGCCTCTGTGGTCAGAGAGGTTCAGCTCCAGCTGCCTGCAGAGGATGCTGAAGGCCTGCAGGGTGCCTTTACAGGTAGTCGCCTGCACAAAGTTCTCAAACAGCTGGCCGGCTTGAGACGTACGCTCGTCCTCCTTCTCCCCCATCCTTTAGCTTTTAACTCACTCCTTCCCTCTGTTGACAAGGGATTCAGTCAGGGGTTGGTTGGTGCAGGCATTCCTTTTCAAGACTGGAGAAAGAAAAGGAAGAGAGGGCTTTATTTGTTTCTACATGGGGACCAAAGTGCCATAAATTTCATTATCTGCAATCATCCATTAGTATGTGAAAAAAAAAAACATCCTATATATGGGTATACAGTGCAGTGAAATTACTAAAAATAGTAGGCAGTTCACATCGCCTACATTCATTTACTGCTTTAGGGCTCTGATTGCAGCCTTTCAATGCTGTTTGTATATAAAGGTCAATTATATCAATAAAACTGCACTGTCCTTATAAGAATTAGGGATATATACACAACTACATAATTTCATAAAAAGCAGGGCTTTTAAAACTAGGAATAAACTCTGAAAAATTAAGTGATTTAAAAAAAAATTACATTCAACAAATAATTTGGTATAATGCATAATACTAAATAATAAATAATAAAATGTGAAAAGATACAATCCAGTAAAAGTAAAAAGGTAAATAAATAATAAAAATAAATACATAAAAGTATAAAAGTAAACCAACAAACAAATGTCAACTTAAAAGTACATTTTTACAATTTGCTTTGACAATGACAATATAAAAGCCGATTGTAAACCGTTAATGTTGTTGTTTTAAAAAAAAAAAAATATTTGAGAAATGTGGTGTCCCATGCAAGGGGAATATCATATTTGGAATTTTGGAAGGAAGGAAGTAATAGTCAATAGCTGGACAACTAGTCAACTGTCCAAACTAATACCTAATAATGTATACACACGTCAATCTTTGGCTATCTGGACCAACAGACAATGCCTTGGAAAAAAAGCATCTGTCCTGAAGAACTGCTGGTAAATCTAACGAAAATGCTCTAGATTTTCAGCTGAGTGACACAAAAACACTTGGCATGTGCTGTAAAATAGGCCAGAAGAGGCGCGTGCTTGATAGGATTAATGCATGCAGAGCAAACGGGACAGAACAAAGGAATGTTTAATGAGAATCAGGACACCAAGATTGGCCCAGTTGTAGACAACCTAGTGCTGGGCGGCATACCGGTTCATACCGAATACCGGTGTTTATTTTTGTTATGATATGAATTTTTAAAATACCGCAATACCGGAGATGCATGTTGATTTTATCAGACGATGCCGCGATTATAAATGAGAGTGACTCCTGGTTAACATGTATTAAAAGGGGTCATGTTTAGTCACTATTTAGTGTGGTATTTTTTGACAATATTCACTCATCATGACAGTAAAATAGGGCATTCTAAGTCAATATACTGCAGTATTTCCTCTCTCAATCAGTAGAAAATATGGTTAACACCCGGTCATGCATGTACCGTGAAACCAGTATAATTTTGAAAAATACCGTGATATAAATTTTTGGTCATACTGCCCAGCACTAAGGACAACCTGTGAGCCAGAAAATATTTGAGCTGCCAACAAATTCTGCAAAATGTATCCACAGAAGAGTGTAAATAATAGCATCATGCATTTCTCAATGTGTCCTTCAGGTAAATGGACAGGGGAAATCAATCCTTTTACAGTCTCGAACGAAGAGTTGATTTGGGAGTGAAACCAGAACGCACTGATATGTGAATGATTTGAATGCGTGTTGTCGGAAGTCATCTGAATGAGTGAGCAGACTTGTCGAAAGCTTGAGCCCAATAGCAGTCCTGCATCTTTCTCTCCATTAACACTTCTGAGGGTCACTTGAGTCTCACCGACCTAATCAAATGTGGCCACGTCCACGTCTGTGGCCACGTCCACAGTTTGTACCATTATTATCACTGGTCCTCTACCATCCACTCTCAAAAACACACACAAAAATATAGCATAACCCAAATTCCTTGTTTTTGAATTCTCCCAGGACCAATGAAAGCAATGCGTTTTTATTTCACCAATGGTCAGTGCAGCCAATGCAGTGTGGGAAAGTTCCCACTGCTAAATTTAACCATGCTGAAAATGCAGTAGGGGATATTTCTTGAAGCAAGACGTGCCAGGAAAGTTGTCCTGGCAGAAAATCATAATTGTGAGTGAGAAAAACAGCAAGACAGGCCTCATTTAGAAGCTACAAATCATATTATGTTTCTAGGAACACCCTCCCGACAGATGGCACAACTGCAAGCAAGGGAATTTGAATTAACACCCTTTGCCATTGCCTTCAAATATATTTTTCAACAGGATCATGCACATTTGCCCATCCTGTCTATCATTAATAGTCATTGAAAACTAGCATATGCCAATGTCACAGTGATTACCAAGCAAGTTGACTCCGGCAGCTCAGACCTGCAGTCTTTCGGCACAAGGTCTTGACAGATCTTTTTGCAGGAGCTTCAGCTTTGAGAAACCATCAAAGGGTTCAACCGTGTACCAGTGGTTATAGCAGAAAGTGGCACCACTTCAAACTGGAATTCCTAAGAGTCAACATTCCTACAACACTAAGATTAATCATGTGACCTACAGGAGCACACAAACAGGAAGTTGATCTTCTCTACTATGCTCACCAAGGCTGCATTTATTTGATAAAAACACAATAAAAACAGTAATCTTGTAAAATATTACTACAATTCAAAAAAAACTTTTCTATTTGACTAGATTTTAAAATGTAAATATATTCCTTTGATGGCAAAGCTGAATTTTCAGCATCATTACTCCAGTTTTCAGTGTCACATGATCCTTTAGAAACCATTCTATGATGATTTGCTGCTCAAGAAACATTTTATTCAGCATTGAAAATAGTATATATATATACATATATACATACATACATATATACATACATACATATATACATACATACATATATACATACATACATATATACATACATACATATATACATACATACATATATACATACATACATATATACATACATACATATATACATACATACATATATACATACATACATATATACATACATACATATATACATACATACATATATACATACATACATATAAGTACACCCTACTCAATCAATATGGATTAGTAGTTTACAGCCTGAAGTAAAAGACTATTACAGTACAGGCAAACAAAAGTAACCGGAGAGCAATGCTGCTGCCTTTGAGAGTTTGGTTACACCGGTTGAGGTGACGTTGGTAAATGTTAGCCAGCTGACCTATAAGACACAAGCATAATGTGTAGCTGATGCCATCAACTGTAGAGTGAAGCAATACAGGACTGGAGAAAGCTGTTTTTGGACACATACAATAGATTTAGTAATGGCAAAACACATAAATTGAAATTAGGGATTCACAATATATTATCTGCTAATAATAGAGATCATTTAAATGTATTGGTACTGGTCAATCTTTAAAAAACAGTAATAATTTAATAACACGGTTCAATGGTGCATCTGTAGTTTAAACAAAGATGTTTGACGTTTTAAGGTGTCATTGGAAATCCTGCACAAGAGAGCATGAAAGAAAATCTTTGCACACTTTGCCAGGAACACCAGAGAAATAAAGCGTATCAAAATGGTATTTCCTTACAGGGACACTTATTCCTAATGATTTTTTCCAACTTTTGGAAGAATACACAGTCAAAAGTGCACAAAAAAAAAAAAAAAAGTATTATGTTCATATTTGTCAGAAATAAATTGCTGTGTGATTTTCTGCACAGTAGTTCCAGAGGCAGGATATCTGATATTGCATGAGGTCCAAGTCCTTCCTGTTTGTGCACTTTTTACTGCTTTGTGGTGGACAAAGAATTCAAAGCAGGCCCTCTGGATCACATAAATTCTAAAACACTTTTTAAAATATAGCTCTTGACTAACAAGTAATTATCATAACGAAACATCTAGAGAGAAAGCAAAAATGCAGAGGCAAAATCAGCTATTTTGGGATCATGGTTCCTGAGAATGATATACAATCACTCTTGTTCCAACAAATTCAGCAAAGCCGCAAAACAGCACAACTTATCATACGTTAGGGCATAATGAAGGGGAAGATGTAGGTCAAACCCCATAATGAGTTCTCTAGAGTAATGTCTTTAGTGGAGATTTGGTCGAGTGACAGTGAACTGGGCAACACCCATGTGTAACCAGGAATCCCTGAAGTCATCAAAATCAACGGCAGGCCTACTATTCCCATTAGATATATAACCGCTATATACTGTGTGTTGGTGTGCAAAACAAACATTTGCAAAGAATGCACTCTGAGGCATTTACATTGAGAATTTCAGAGGAAAAATTATGTATGAACAAGGTCTGAATAATCTGTAGGCTAAGAAAATGTGCTAAAATGACAATTAAAAAAGAAACGATGCATCAACCAAAAGCAGCTTGTTGCACTTTACTAATTCTAGCTGTACTGCTTTATTAATGTTATGAAAGCCCATTTCTGCCTGAAAAAAAAAAATAATAGAAGGTAATTGACTTTTTCATAATTACTACTTCATATCTAACAAGTTCAGAAGTTCAGTTATCATAATTGCGACTTTATTATTGCCATTTCTCATGACTGCGACTCTCACAATTGATCACAACTGATTGAACAACTTTACATCTCACAATTCCAGCTTTGTTTCTTGTAACTGCAAATTCATTTCTCTGAATTGCAAATTTTGACTTGTGATAAATCCCTCAATGGGACTTTTTATATGACTTTATATTTCTTTTAAAATTTTCTACAACAATGAATGCCCGTTCACACCAAGGGAGATAACTATAATGGTAACTATAAAGTTTTAAAAATCATTCTAGTTCTATTGGAATAGGAAAGTCTACACCTCAACTACAATGATAACGACACAGAGGAACAATATTGTTGGAATCCCTTTCAAAATGATTTTTTTCAGCTGATAAAAACACTGACGGCCAAACTGCAGCATGTGCTTAGAATAAACAGAACGGTTATCGTTCATGATGTGAATGGGCTTTTACTCATTTTATTTTTCACTCTGAGGCGGACATGCATCCATATAACATGGAGAAACATTCTGGTGGCTCCTGCTCAGAATAGACAGGTCTCAAGTTTCAAGTTCTACCATGGTGAGATTCTATAGCCATGCAGCAATGTACTGCAGGTTCAAAGCCTCGACAGTAGGCTAATGAAGTCCTGGGGTACATAATCCTACTTTTAAAACAGAATCATCTTTCCATAAATAAAGCTTTTTGTCTTCTTCTTCTGAGATTCGGTCAGATACTGTACCCTGCAGACAGCAAGATTTCTAGCAGCATCTTTAACTGATCCCATTGTGTGGATGATATGATCTAGAGGTCGACAGATTGATCAGCCAGCCGATTAATCGGCCGATTTTTTGCATTTTTTAATTAATCGGCATCGGCCGATTGTGCTGCAAATTAGGCCGATTTATAGGCAGGCCCACCGGCAGGCAGCTAAGCGCTGTTGTGGAACTCCCTCTGAGGCTGCGTGAGACGGAGCAGCTCTCACACTGCAGCGGCGGCTTGTTCACGCACAGCTTCAGCTAATGGCAGGGCAAAACAGACCGTTTCGAAAGCGGAATTACGTTTTACCCTACTAGAATTGATGCCGGAAAGTTATCATATTCATAAGTGCAACAAGTCATTTGCATGTGAAAGTAGAAACCCGTTCAATTCAGACGAAACTTCTGGGCTGATTATAACGTGCACGTTAACTTTCCTCATGAAATGTGTCTGTGGGTCCGACAATAGCCTCTACGATGTCATCGCTCGTGGTCAGTGCACTCTTAAGCAGTTATGATCAGCAGGCTGTGTAATATGTGTGAAATCTTTTACTTTTGTTATCACTATGGCCATTTGACTTATAGCAGTGTCCAGTGTTTCCTATACATTGAGTTATTTGTGATGGCTCGTCACAATATCAAAACTGACCGCCACAAACAGATTTTCCAAAAGGCTTATACATCGTTGAATAAAATGAGCGCTTCACGTTTCAAAATTAAAATGCAGCATGGGTGTTTTTATATGAATGTATCTTTGAAAAGAACCGACTGTCTTCAGAAAAGCTTCGATGTCATTTTCATTTTGTCTTTTCCTGTAATGCCTGATAAAGAAGCGTTTGTGAGCGCAGTGCTTATTTGATACAGCCGTTACCGGGGAAACCGCTATATCGCCAGCTCCCAAAGCGCCTCCTGCTGGCAGAGAATTAATTTGCAGTCTGTGGGAAACACTGGTGTCTGTCAGCAAACATAAACAAAAAGCATGCTTCAGAACTGTTTTGAGAAGATGCTTAAGTTTTGAGCCATGTATTATTACTCTAAATTGGGCTACTACTACTATTACTATCTTGTACCCTTCAATAATAATTTGCTCAAACTCACTTTTATGAGATGAATGGGGGAAAAAAAGAAAATCGGCCAAACATATCGGCCAAAAAAAGAATCGGCATCATATATCGGCCATCGGCTGCCCTGATTTCTAAATATCGGCATCGGACAGTGAAAAACCCATATCGATCGACCTCTAATATGATCCTTACGATAACAAACCCACAACTTTCCACTTCCTCTAACATTCTCTAACCTACTGGGAACAGAAGGAAGGATTATAAAGGAAACATCAAGGAGGAAGTTAAAGACTTTAAACGTGACGCCACTCCAGACAAGCAGGTCAAATGTCAACACAAAACACCCAAACGGTTTCAACTCAAAAAAGTTTGTTTACTCTGAATTAAAAAGTCTTTCCGCTACACTACAACAGTACGACCAACTGTAAACCATGTATTCACTAGAATGAATGGATTTAGGCCAACTCTGGTCTCACACACTGCCATTTTACAAATGGAAAACTCTTAGTAACCTTTACAACAACATGCAAAACTACATATCTGTAGTTAATTAAAATAACGGAGCCAGTCAACTGGGTATTAATATAAACGGTTCAACACTTTCAGTATCAATCCTCTCATGATATCAAATGTCACCATGAAGCAACTCTATAAATACAGGTGTCCAGATGCTCTTCTCAGCTGGGTTGTGAAAAACTACAAACCACTTTGAGAAGCATTATTGCTTCCACATGAACCAGCTGGAATCTGATCACCGAGCAGTAGGGTTGTTTTATTGTGAATGGCCCTGCCTTTACCTTAAGCGAAACAGTGTTGCAAATTGGAGGGAATGTGAAACAGAATCCAACAGAAGAATGTATGCAATTCCACAAAAAAACAAAACTGTGTTTTACGATATACTATACCATATGAAACGCATGAGAGGATCACGGCAGTCTAAGAGGAACAGACTGGTTGTGTTATTTTGAGAGATGTCCGTAGTGCAGCAGATAAACTTTCTGCATTCACATCTGTGGAAAATTGGAGTCAAGCCATTTTTAACAGAACTTCCACTGAGAGTTTTATCTTAAAAAATTCCAAAATACTGGGAATAACCTAAAAAGCTCAGAAGAGCTCCAACAGTATGTGTGTTGGCCCTTTGATTGGTCATTTCTTTGGTCCACCTCATGAACTTCTCTGCAACTTCATAATTTACAAATGTGACTTCATATCTAACAACATTGACTTCATTGATGATAACTAACATTTTAACAATTGCGATTTAATTTTGGACAACTGCAAATTTATTTATCACAGTTGCGACTTTATATCTTACAATTCTGTCTGTTCCTCACATTCTTTATTTCTCAGATTTGCTTTTTTATCTTTCACAATTTGCAACTTTATCACAATTGCAACTTTTTGTTACAATTGAAACTTTATTCCTCATTACCGTAACTTTATCTCACAATTACAACTTTGACAATTACAACTTTATTTCTCACAACTGACTATTTATCATAAATATAACTTTATCTCTCCATTGCAGTTTTTTTAAACAACTGCTACTTTATTTCACACAACAGTGACTTGATCATATCTATAACTTTATCTCACAAATGCAACTTTATTTCTGACAATTGTGACTCACAGTTTGGAACTTTTTTCACAATTTCAACTTTATTTCTCAAAATTGTGTCTATTTCTCCTATTTGCTTTTTTATTTCTCACATTCTCTACTTTATTTCTCACACTTCATTTCTCACATTCGCTTCATTTCCAACATTTACTTGTTTTCTCCCATTTTCTCCTTTTCTTACATTTACAACTTCTCTGTGCATTCCTCCTCATGCCTGTGGTGAATCCGTGGTTGATTCAACAGAAATCCATATGAAAGAGAAACGCCATAGTTCTGTGTATTTCTGTCTTTCTCTGTGCTCAGAATGGCCCTTATAAGTCAATGGCATATTCCAGGAAGAGCAGACAACATATCCGAAAGCTCTCATAAACAACCACATAATCTGCAAGGAAGACTATACAGATCAAGAAAAGCAAACATCTAATGGTGCATTTCACACATTGCATTATTAAAGTCCATATAAAAACTAAAGGGTGTTAAACTTCAGTAGCACTGCTGGAAATTTAGGACATAGACATGTCTTACAAAATATGAACAAATATTTAATGGTGTAAGTCATTACACATGTTCATTTCAAAATACAAAAGAAACACCTGCGGAGGAAAAAGTAAGTGATTTATCAACTGAGACACATTTGATGCCAGTCTGAGCCTGTTGATCTCTATAGTCTGAGCAATTCACACAAACAATGAGTAATCCTGGACAACATGAAGAAAATAACACTACAGTCTGACCAAAACTATACATATCACAGAAGCTAGGAAACTTCCAAAAGAAACACCATCACCACTGGAGAATTCTTAATGGTCAAAATCTTACTCAACATCTTCACACCTGTCAACTGTTTACCTGAGGACAGCCCTAACAAGGGACCAAAACTGGTCTTTTAAGAGACTTTCCTGGAAAATCGATTAGTTTACTATGTTTTGGAGCATTTTAGCAGGTTTCTAGATAGTAGACCATCTTGGACCAGCAACATAGCTTAAGGTGATCCTTCAGATGGATTTCCCAACAGTGAATGTTGTCCGTTTAGCCAATGACTGTATCAGACAGATAATATTTTTTTAAATCATGCTTTAGTGCTGTATTGGCATCATCTAAGAGATAAATTGCAAACCAAACCCAGACAGCTGAGGAGCACTCCAAAGGCTGCAGTAAATTATTTACACCATTCTTGAAACTAACCTGGCTAAGATGTAATCAAACACCTGACTGACTGGATATCGAATACAAACTTGACATTATTTATTTGTTTATTTGCAGGTAAAGACTTACCGGTGTGATATTTGTTCATTCGTTACTGTAACAAATATCGAACGCATTTATTTGTTTTAATATTAGTTATCTTCATATGAATGGGAACAGTGTATTCTGTCAACGCAGCGCGTGCCCAATATAGCGCGTCACTTTAAGTTTCCCAGCAGCTCGCGCACTGAGTCTGACACGCGCTCAAATGAGATCAGCAAACTTACTTTTTCCGCTGTAATGTGACTTTCGGCAGAATCTGTTTGACAGTGGTCGATATTATCCGTAGCGTATCTGAGCTCTAACGTTTGTCACACACAGAGAATAATGCTCTTATCTCACGACTCCATCCACTCGGTTGTCGATATCAGTCTCGCTCGCGACTCACTTGCTCTTTATATGCGTCTTACAATTAGAGGCGGCGCTTCTCATAACGCCCAATGGGAAGTTCAGATAAACTTATAAGGCGAATCCCACTGTTGAATTTTCTAGCAGTCGTCTGCACTTCATTCTCAACTGTCTTGAAGGTTTCAGCTTAAGAAAGCTGTCATGTAAAATGCTTTTAACAGTTAAAAAAACTAAACTTAAGAGGTTTCAGGTTTTTCCAATTTTGTATTGCGAAATAGCCTGTTATGGGGTGTAACATATGTCTATGGAAACGAATTATACCTGCAAAACGTTGTTTCATTAATAGCTTAGGACAAATCTAGGCTAAATATTCATCTTGCAATCATATTAAAAATAGTTTTTCTGTCCATTGCACAACACAAATCTATGCATGCATAATTGGAATATTGCCCAAAACGTATGAATTGAGCCCCTACAGCCATTTGTTTCTTCTCTCACTCTCTCTAACACACACACACACTAGTTGCAGCTTATCTTTTACTGCCCTGTACCCGCTATCCTACAGACGCCTCGTGTTACAGGCACCTGGTCTCCCTCCTTTAACATGCAATCCAATTTTACCAAACTCCCAGAAAATAGACCATCAAAAGCATATCTTCACGCCAAACCTATTTTTTCATTCTTTTTTAATACTATTCCCTTTATATAAACAATATGCTACTGTAGTAGGCTAGCGTTTGAGTCTTGATAAATATGATAGGCGTGCATTTTGTCTTACCTACAACTGAGGAATAGCTCTGCTGGCACGAGCAGCTCAGTTTAATCACACAGATGCTGGCAGGTGTTTCATTAGGATAGGCAGCGAATGAGTGGTGAACGAGATGTACTCTGTCGCCATCTACTGGATTATTAAAATATGTGCACACACTTCATGCACATTGAAAGCCCAAAGTGCAATGAGACGTGACCATGAGTCAATATGGAACAAAAACAGACTAATTCATGTTGAAACAAGGGGCCGTAAAAATCGATTTGGACTGAAAGCACAACTTATAAAATATTATAAATAATTATAAATATTGCCTACAATTTATTTAAAAGTTAAATAAAAATATTAAATATTATATAGCCTATTATTAGCATTATACACTGTCAGCCAAAGGTTTTGAATAATTAAGGTTTTTAACTGTTTTTGAAAGAAGTCTCTTATACTCACCGAGGCTGCATTTATTTGATCAAAAATACAGTAAAAAAACAATATTGTGAAACATTACAATCTACAATAACTGTTTTCTATTTGAATATATTTTAAAATGTCATTTATTCCTGTTATGGGAAATCTGAATTTTCAGCAGCCATTACTCTAGCCTTTAGTGTCACATGATCCTTCAGAAATCATTAACAGTTTTTCTCAGATCAGTTTTTGCTGCTTATTATTTTTGTGGAAACTGTGATGCATTTTTTTCAGGATTCTTTGATGGATATAAATACAGTTTATTGAACAGCATTTATCTGAAATAGCAAAGAGATTTATAATTTTACAAAAAAGATTTCTGTAACTTTTGATCATGAATGCATTAATGAATAGGTATTCTTCATCTTCTTCTTCTTCCTCTTCTTCTTCTTCTTATTATTATTTTAATCGTACTTAAGTATTACGTATATTACGGGTTCCATAAAAATAGTAACCAGCCATAAATAAATAAATAAATCTTAAGCACCAGGATCTTGTGACACTGAAGACTGGGGCAATGGCTGCTGAATCGTGTAATAACAGCCATCACAGGAATAAATTACATTTTAAAATATATTCAAATAGAAAACACAGTCGTTTCTGTCGAGCAAGCATAGGCCTTCTTTTTATTTGTTTCCATAATTTTTCAAGGCCAGTGTGCTGTCGCTTTAATAATTGAGCCATCAGACGCCAAAAACCTTTTCCGGTCTTTTTTTCCCCTTAGAAGTTTCCAAATAATCCACGTCCCAGGCACAGACAGGGTCTGTGATTCCCGCCAGGGGTGACTCGCCTAAACACGAAACGATGCTGAAATTTGTGATATTATCCCTTTGCGTCAGCTTTGTGGTGGGCAGCTCAGTCCACAGAGGGGGACATCTGGACATCACCGAGGCCCTGGAGGAGCATGTGGCGCAGGGACAAACCACTTTAAACGAGATGTTCAGGGAAGTGGAAAAACTGATGGAGGACACGCAACAAAAACTTGAGGAGGCTGTTCACCAGGTATGACTAGATTAAAAAACACAATCCTAGTAGATTAACATTTGAATTTTGTTTTGCGTCATGGTGCTTTGAGTGTACATGAGGATTATCGCTGACCGATTCATAAACGAATTTTTCTTTTGAGTCGGATCTTTTCATTGGACCTTTTTAAAACCGGTTCACAAACCTCGAACGAATCTGAGCGAACCGAGTCAACAGACATGGTTTTTAATAAATAACAAATGTATTAAAATATGCTAAATGTTTACCAATGTAGATTAATTTTAGTAGTGTTCAGCATAAATGTAAGTATATTTTGCTTCTAAATTACTTTTTATGAGTTTATAGCTGAAACAAACTGAACTGGAACATATAAAATTTCAACAAATAGTATTATTAATAAAACTTATTCGACAACACACAGACACACACACACACACACACACACACATAGGCTATATATATATATATGTAATACTACCGAATCGTTTTTGAACTGATTCTTTGAAATGAACTGATTCGCTAAAATGAATCGTAATATTTATATCCGATTTTGCAATGTATTGTAAGAATTGCAATCAAAACATTCACATCTATTATTATTAATCTTATTTGAATCAGATGGAGAATGAGTCTTCAAAATCGTTGCTACATGGACGCAACTTTCCTGCCAGTTTTCACAATGAAACTACGACAGTGATCAAGGTTGGAAATCGGACTGTCCAGCTGATAGAGAGAATCGACAAGGTATTTCTTATTTATTCTACTCTGTTTATTGGCTTGTACTTGATCTGATTTAGATTTTTATTTGCACTATATTGCATTAACAGAACTGCACTGTGTTTATGTCTTTTGCCTTGTATATTGATTTGCCTTGTATAACTAACACCTGCTTTTCCTCTAGGAAACCGATAATAAGACTGGAAAGACACATTTTTCCAGAACTCTCATTCAGAACACTGAACGGTGGAATGAAGTAGATCACGTGAGTCTATTTCTCATCTATAGCTTTAATATCTCCTATCACTTTAAGTTGTTGTAATCTAATTTCTGAAAAGTGGTCTGGATTGTTTCCAGCCATATTAAACAGATATCAAACTTTCAGTGCACATTCTGGTAAGTAAACATTGGTCTGGCTGCATTGGTCACTCTGGGCAGCGCTATGAACCCTGCAGTGAGTTTGTCGTCACCTAGGCAACATGAGGTTAGAAAGCAGAGTTTATTTATTAAAACCAACATGGATTTTCCACTTCACCAGTCATCAAACTAGGATCCTCCGTTTGCTTGGGAAACATGTGGCACATCATTACGGAGACTTTTCTAAACGTTGAATTCTTGTAAACCGTTTGATAAAGTAGTTGAGGGACAGATGATCCGTATCGGTCCTCTTTCCGCTTGTGTTGCACTGTTGTGTTACCACGGACTAAAATATAAGCTTTTATTTCTTATAAGGCTAATACAAATGTCCTCTACAGAAATTAGTCCTTTAAACCCTGGATCTTTCAACATATACACTAGAGCCCGACCGATATATCGACAAGTGCAGTCTGCTCTGATTGGCCAGCTGACCCAGTGCATTGTGATTGGCCGAATATATCTCTTTGGTTTTGAGACTTAAGATCCCTGAAGTTGCAAAGACTAATCTATGCACAATCAGCTTGTAACACTCCAAAGAGAAAGGAAAACTTGAAATCGCATCATATGACCCCTTTAAAATA
>NW_015536552.1:384777-387697 GCF_001515605.1 Sinocyclocheilus anshuiensis
GCCCCCCGAATTTGGTGGAGATCCGCTGGCGCGTTCGCGAGATAGTGACACCAGTCAACACTTTCCCTTCAGTAAGGATGTTTCTTGTTCAGGCAGCATTCACGCGTTGTCTTATTCGACTGTAAGTGCCCTGCAAAGTGGACTTCACATTAGGGTGACCATACGTGCCATTTTCTCAGGACGCGTTCCAAGTTGAATGGAATTGAATTAAAGTTGAATAAACTTCAACTTTACTGTTCAGTGCACTGATATCAGACTCATTTAGAATAAAGTTGATTGTTAAATGCCCTGCCTCCATCATTACATATTTTTGTCACGTCATTATAAGTGTTTGATCACCACATTTGAGTGATCATTGCAAAAAATGTGTTTATGTATATATATTCTATTGACTGGTACTGTACTATAATATATACAAAGAATATTGGCTGATATATCGATATCTGCCTTTTTTTTTACTCCCAAATATCGGTATCGGTATTGGCCCCAAAAAACCCATATCGGTCGGGCTCTAATATACACATTATGTCTTCGTTTTCAAAACTAAATGTGATGTTTTTACTCACAAATCTCTTGAATTACAGTCTAACTCTATTTAACAGCTTTTGATTTAAATAAATTATATCTACTACATTATATCTATTCCAGAGTAAAAACATTACACATATGGTCCTTATGCATTTCCACAACAATTTAACAGACGGCAGTGTCATTAGAGGCTCTTTGGCCAGGCAGTCTTCTGGCACCATGACAATATATGGTGAAATTAGAACAGCTGGAAAAAATGCATGGAGTGGTGCACTGGGAATGTGTGGTGGAGAGTTAGTGCCAGCTGCCATGTTACCATGAGGCAGCACTTAGTGGTTTCTCTCTCGTTTTGCACAGCGGCAAATGTGAGCTCACAGTTAAAAGATAAGCATTATATGTGAGGGATAAAAATATACAGTGACGTGACATGTGGCCAAGTATGGTGACGCATACTCGGAATTAGTGCTCTGCATTTATCCCATCCAAAGTGCACACACACAGTAGTGAACACACACACACCTTGAACACACACCCGGAGCAGTGGGCAGCCATTTTTGCTGCGGCGCCCGGGGAGCAGTTGGGGGTTTGGTGCCTTGCTCAAGGGCACCTCAGTCGTGGTATTGAAGGTGGGAGAGAGCACTGTACATTCACTCCCCCCACCTACAATCTTGGTTTTACGAGACTCGAACCTGCAACCTTTGGGTTACTTTGGGCCATTATTGCAAAATGTATCCCATAAATGAACAATAAATACATTATTACATGTATTACAAGACTACTAACCAAATGGAATCAATTATATATATATATATATATACAGTGATGTGAAAAATGTTGGCCCCCTTCCTGATTTCTTATTTTTTTGCATGTTTACCATTTTATTTGGTTTTTATTAATTATATATATTAGTATTATTAAATGAACTATAATTATTAAAATATAAAATTATTATGAATAATGTACAGCATACACACACATATACAGTATATTATATATTACATATATGTATATAGTCATAGAATGTTTCTATTAATTAATTAGAATTTGTAATTATTAATTATAATTAAATTAAATGATACATATTTAGTAGTTGACGTAATCGTTTATATGTAATCGTATTTAATTGTTAATTAATTTCATTCAGGTTTAATTTCATCTTACGTGTATTAAGTATGTGTGTGTAAATAAACTATAATTATTAAAATAAATATAATAAATAAATAAAATAATGATGAATAATATACAGCACACACATATACATATAAACATATGTTTTCATTTAATTATAGTTTTAAATGATTAATTATAATTACATTAAATATTATTAATTTCAGTTTCATTTCATTTTACTTTTCATTTTTAATGTGTTATTAAATAAGATATAATTATTAAATATAAAATTATGAATTGTATAAAGCATATATGTGCGTGTGTATAATTTATATCATATTTAAATGTTACATTTATATTTATTTATAATTACATTAAATTATACATATTTAGTTTATATTATATTTATATATATATATATTATATAATATAATATTATATTAATTTCATTTGGTTTTATTGAATTTAGGGCTGGACAATAATTCAATATCAATATGTATCGCGATATAATTTTTTTCAATAACGGTGATATGATTTTTAAACACATTTCCGATATTTCGATATACATTACCAGTGTTTCCCATACATTGATTTATTTGTGGCGTTTGACTTCGTTGAATAAACATGAGCACTGCACGTTTCAAAATCAAAACACGTTGCGGGTGTTTTATATGAATGTATATCTGAAGGTAAAGGACTGTCTTCAGAAAAGTTTCGATGGCATTTTTATTTTATCTCAACATGTTTTTGATGTTGCTCTTTTTTTTCTGCAGCAACTCAGCACTTTTCATACTCTTTATGCTGGCTAAAGCACATTTGTTTCAATCTATAAGAATAATCAGCCTACACTACCAGTCAAAAAAAAAATTATATTTTAAAATGTAATTTACTCCTGTGATCAAAGCTGAATTGTCAGCATCATTACTCCAGTCTTCAGTGTCACATGATCCTTCAGAAATCATCCTAATATGGCGATTTGCTGATTATCAATATTTAAAACAGTTGAGTACATTTTTTTATGTATAGAATATATGTATGAATTTATGTATGAATAGAAAGATCCAAAGATCAGCATTTATCTGAAATAAAAAGCTTTTGTAACATTATACACTATTGTACCAGTCAAATATTTTTGAACAGTAAGATTTTTAATGGTTTTTTTTTTTTTTTTAAGAATTCTCTTCTGCTCACCAAGTCTGCATTTATTTGATCCAAAGTACAGCAAAAACAGTAAAATGTTGAAATATTTTTACTATTTAAAATTGCTTTCTATTTGAATAGA
>NW_015536552.1:387839-399527 GCF_001515605.1 Sinocyclocheilus anshuiensis
TCTTTGATGAATAGAAAGATCCAAAGATCAGCATTTATCTGAAATAAAAAGCTTTTGTAACATTATACACTATACCATTCAAAAGCTTGGAGTCAGTATGATTTCTTTTTTTTTTCTTTTGGAAAGAAATTATAGAAATTAATACTTTTATTCAGCAAGGATTCTTTAAATTGATCAAAAGTGATTATAAAGACATTTATAATGTTACAAAAGATTTCTATTTCAGATAAATGCTGTTCTTCTGTAATAAATTGCATTTTAAAATATTTTCAAATAGAAAAGTTATTTTAAATCAGGGGTGGGGAACATTGATCCTGGAGGGCCGGTCTCCCTGCAGAGTTTAGCTCCAACCCTAATCAAAAACAGCTGAACCAGCTAATCAAGGTCTTCGGGATGCATTTAGGTTTTTTTTTTCTAGGGTTTTTCAGGGTTGGAACTAAACTCTGCAGGAGAGTGGCCCTCCAGGATCAACGTTCCCCACCCCTGTTTTAAATAGTAAACATATTTCAAAATGTTACTGTTTTTGCTGTATTTTGGACCAAATAAATGCAGGCTTGGTGAGCAGAAGAGACTTTAAAAACATTGAAAATCTTACTGTTTAAAAACTTTTGACTGGTAGTGTATGTTAGCCTATAGTTTGAAGTTAAAGATATTAATATTAATTAGGGGAGTCTGAGACGATTATTTGACAGTGATTTCACATTTCTTGTTTGAATGAAGGCTAAATACAAATAAAAGGTGAGCATTAATTTATTTGTGCTGTTTTTTTTTTCTTTTCTAAAATATATGGTTCTATCTGAGGTGTCGTAGACTTGGCAAATTAATTTTTCATAAGTTTGTATGCACAGACATCTGTTGTGGGCGTTCTTGGCAGTTTTTACGAGGCTTTTTTAAATAGTGTTCATATCGATATCGGAATTATATCGTATCGACCGAAATTAAGAAATATATCGTGATATAAATTTTGGCGATATCATCCAGCCCTAATTGAGTTAATTATAATTTTGTGATCGTGTCTTCATGTGTTTTCTACAAATTTTGATTTTTTATTTTGTCTTCCAGTAGAACTTGAACCTGAACTTCCTGTTCTTTAAGAAAGTTGTTTTTGTCCGTGAGAAATTGAAGGTTTTTTTCATGTGACTCACTCACATTAGTCTAGACTCCAGACGCCGTAACTCTGGGGGGAAGGGTACAGCTTGGCTCTGATGTTGACTGCTAAGTGGTTGGTCGCTGTTACAGCTCTCACAGGATTCAAGTACTGAGATAGATTCCTGCACCTCCACTTCTGTAAATGTGGAATTAATTATGACACTGATGATGACGTCATCAGGCATTAAAAAATGACTCCTGTTTGTCTATGTTGCACCACAGGCCAGTTTGAGACTATTCTCTATTCTTCATCCACTTTGTTTGTAAATATTTTCAGCATAGTGGAAATGTTCAACATATTACGTCTTATTTCCCACCTTTTCCTTAGGCTATAAGGTTGTCACAAAATTTCCATCATATCGAGTTCCAGTGTCTCTAACAAAGTACAAGCACACAAATGACTTTGATAATACATAATTACATCCACTCATAATGAGGAGGATGTTCCAGACAACAAAAATGTGGTTTTCAGTTAATGGTAGGTGGGCGTTTCTTTTAGTCCCCAACTGAATTTCTGTCTGGGAGGCGAAACATTTCGTTGGAATTTCCTGACCTAAAGTCCAAAACAAAGCTTACTAATACAGTATATTTTTTGTTTGAGCAACCTACAGCATTGTCTCCAAACTATAGTTAAGAGACAATGCTGTAGGTTGCTTAAAGAAAAAGTTCCCCCAAGATAGAAAAAAGGAAAACACTATCATCATGTACTCACCCTCATGTCATTCCAAACCACTATGACTGACTTTCTTTTGTGTAACCCAATTAAAGTAATTTAGCATAATGTCCATGCTGCTCTTTTCCATATAGCGAAAGTGAATGGTGACCGAACGATGCACTCTAGTACTGCCTGCCACTTTCAGGAAACTGAAGTTGTCTTTTGGGAATTTATCACAGTCATTTCATGGAGTTATGATGTCGTATCCTGAACCTGCAGAGTTTATTGTATTAATAGGGGTCCTTGGGATGTTTGCTCAACTGTAACTGTAATAACAGTGTTTCTGTAATATATAATGTCAGATTCATTCTTGTTCATTCAGGAGTGCATGATTGATGAGGACTGTGGGGACGGCAGCTTCTGCCTGTATGAGATCATCACCTCCAAATGTGTCCCATGTCTTGAATTCACAGGAGTGCACAAAGGACGTGGAGTGTTGTGGAGATCAGCTGTGTGTGTGGGGTGTTTGCGCTCAGAACAGAACTAAAGGACAGTCTGGAACCATCTGCCAGTACCAGAGCGACTGCAGTCCTCAACACTGCTGCGTCTTTCACAAAGGTTCTCTAATCTGTTTAGATTATCATAGTTTTACATTTGTAATCATTCATAATTTTATGATGGATTTCCGTGTTTTAAGATTTAAAGTCTGAGACAATGATAAAACTAATCCTATAAATAAAATGCATTTTAAAAGTAGCTAAAATAAGTAAAGGCATACGTGAACGTTTTAACCTTCATATAACCAAAAGAAAAAAAATGTTAGTTTTAATAAAAAATCAGCCCTTAGGACATAGAAGTGTGTGTATAAACAACAATATTAGATATCAATACGCAGTTGGTTATGCAGTAAAACATCTGAAAAATATCCAGTTTCACTGGGCCTCCCAGTCAGATTTCCCAAAGTACTAAATAATTGTTTCCTTGAATTTAGAATCACACTCCTTGCTCACTCGGTTCACAACGTTCCTCAGTTTTCTTACCGTTCCCAGATATGCATTAATCATTCGCAAGATAAAAACTGTGGTTTTGATATCTCGCTACATTTCCTGTGGTCTGGAGTCCATCTCATCCTAATCTCCTTCCTTTCTGCTGTACCTCTCTCTGTAGTCTCTCTCCCACCCTCCTCTTTTTAATATTTCTTTGTTTATTTTTTTTTCTCTCCAGCCCTGCTCTTCCCCGTGTGCCGCCCCAAGCCACAGGAAGGCCAGGGTTGCCACAGTCACCCCAATCAGCTGATGGATCTGTTACTGTGGGATGAGGAGGGGCCACGGGAGCACTGCCCCTGTGCTACAGGCCTGCACTGCCAGCCTCTCAAGTGAGACAGTTTCTTCACAAATATTCCTTGCATATGTCTAGCTGATGTGTTACACACAGCTAAAGAAGTTTGGCATGAAAACAATGACGTTTGCATAGAAGACTGTGCTTTTTAGAACCGTAATCTAGCCACCCAGTCAGATTGCAGCTTGCTGGTAAAACAAAGCTCTAGGTATTTTAGTCTGCAGCATGAATCAGATGGGCACTATGAAATTTTATATATATATATAAAATATATTTCTCTCTCTCTCTTAAATAAGTGTAAAATTTCTATATATCTGTGTGTGGAACTGATAATCATTCTTTCAATAAAAAGAAGTTTGGCATGAAAACAATGACGTTTGCATAGAAGACTGTGCTTTTTAGAACCGTAATCTAGCCACCCAGTCAGATTGCAGCTTGCTGGTAAAATAGGTATTTTAGTCTGCAGCATGAATCAGATGGGCACTATGAAATTTTATATATATATATAAAATATATTTCTCTCTCTCTCTCTCTCTCTCTCTCTCTCTCTCTCTCTCTCTCTCTCATATATATATTCATATATATATAGTACTGCATGTATATTTAATAGAGATTTTTAAAGACTCAAATTTATCTGTTTTATATTACAGGAATAAATCCGTGTGTGTGGATGAGAGGAACACTTCTGGTGAAGGAAATGCGGACTGATCGCTCCCATTGAAACTGAACATTGATCAGTGTTGTAATTTTGTCTCTATTTGTAGCATCAAAGTGCCTTCTTTTCCTCTTAATTCAATGAGAGGAGCTTTAATTTATACCTTTTTTGTGTAATTTGTGTGCCACTACATCGAATGGAATTACAAAGATGCTTTAAAACGACAATGACAACATTCTGAATATGTGGACCTAGCTGGGCATTATATTCCTTCCAAATAAATATGATTTCTTGACATTTTTGTCTGACTTTTCAACTTTTGAAAATCAAATGTTTAAAAGCAAACATTTAAGTTTAACATTAAATTGCTTGTTGAAACATGAACAGCAGATGGCAGTATTGAATTGTGGTAGATCTGGATGAGGCAAGCAATTTACTGGCTTATTTTCACACAAATGTGAGGGTAAATGTTTTACAGATTTCTCATTAAAAACCTGACAGATTCTGTATTGCTTATAACAATATTTTACTACCTAGTGCAGCAAGTTTTAAGATATGCGCTTAAGTTCTATAAAACTGTCATAGCCAATTATGACTCATTAAACTGAAAAATAAGTTCACAGTTTATTCTTAATTTATTTTGGTTTACAAACGAAAGGCACCCATTGATTTTTAACCCTCCACTGACATTTTAATGTGGCAATTACAATTCTCCTAGAAACCAGACAGCTTAACATTGTAGGGAATAGTTCACTTATTTCTTGATTGTTACAGGATATTTAACAAAGTACATATAAATAAGGCATACAAAATAAAGAAAGGAAAAAAATCTACATTTGTCCCATCAAGGCCTGACTTAAGCTTGATCTTAAGGAAGAAAAATGTATATTATCGTTATAAAATGCTGTGGGAAATAAAACATGAGGTGACCTAACACACAAGAAACCCAATAAAGCCTATTTTACCCATCACAAAGAAAACTATTTGACTATTATAGGAAAAAATACTATATATTTTTGTTTTATTTTACCCTATTTTGGGGTAAAGCAAAATACTCTTAATGAGACCCTGAATACACAGAACTCGTTTTCAAAAATCACTATTCCACTCAAACTCTCACATAAAAATATGGATCCTCGTAGAATTGCTAACATGAAGGCAGGGATTTATTTTATTTTTTTTTAATCAGTTCATTAATAGAAAAGACAGAATAGTTAATCTATATTCCACACAGTTAGTAACAATATCCATCAACTAGCGTTTCCTGGTATGATATTTCGGCTTGAAGACATCGGCTTGTATGACAAACATAACTTGACATTGTGATCGAAGCATGTGTGACCATAAAAGTAGCCTATATGGTGCATTTACATCTCTTCATTTCACTTGTCATTTTGCGTCATAAACAATCACTTTCGTTCCTATTTATTTCAAACATGGAAAATACTTAGTAGCAGACAAGGTTACATTTCAGTGCTTTATCTAAACAGAATGATTTAGAAAACACATATCCATTAGCTCTTTCACATTACTTCAACATTCAGACAGTTCACAGAACAATTTGAGTGAAAAAAAGAAAGAAAAACACAGTCCAGTTAAATAGATCCATCACCCTCCTCTGATATATTGGACTCAGAGCGCTAAAGAACATAAAGACATTAAATTAGCCTACATATAAGCCGACATATTTGGTTTTCTCAGACAGCTTTACACAAAAGATAACATGTTTTATGTATAAAAGCCCATTACCTGAACACTAATAAGGTATGGCAAGAAACAATTATCGTGCTTTAATCACGAGCGGAACGAATCTGTAAATTGTTCGTATAACGTCAATGGCTTTACGAAATGTCGACGCAAACCCGTCTACTCATGTTTATTAATAAGCCTAATAATTCTTAAAAGGTTTAAGCAGGTGAACAAACTGATGCTTGCGTTTGCTAGCATTTCTGAGGAAAACGAACAAGTTTATTAATATCAGAGGAATTATTGACTAAAAGCATTTGGTATGCTTTCACAAAAACCCAACCTAACGTTAAGTAGTACATAAAAATGTATTTCAAGATGACATTTTGGTATTGACTGAAGACGACATTGTGAAGACAAACATAAGGCCAGGAATCAGACACTCCAGACGCTTATTTTTTGGTGACACGTCAATCACTTTCAACTCAAAGATGGTGAGAGTATCGGAAAAAAGTAAGGCAAAAGACATGAATCTAACAAAGACATGGGGCACATGATGAATGTAATTTTTGAATTTAGAGACAAAGCCATCTCTCATTTTTTTCTTCTTGTGCTTCATTGATTACAGTTGGAAAGGGGCCAATGCCGCCAACAAGTATGAGCAGGTATGTAACCCATAATAATCAAGAGTCGCCCACAACCTGTTTGCATTCAGGAGGCGGAACAGGTACAGTAAGTGCTCAAACACGCTCGGCAGAGAGCTTCTTAGACCTCAAGCCCTGAAAATTCATGCTTTCTACATAGCAGATGAGTGCACTTGCACCCTGTGATGTTGAGGGCGCACTTGCGCAGGAGGGGAGGATTGCGGATACTACGCCCCGTATGCTTGACCCTCAGATTCTGGAGTGTCGCAAAGCAGAAGTGTGTGCATAGCCGGTGGGAAAGAGGGGTGGGAAAGGACAGTTGGGGTGGATTCAGTATCTCATGGTGCTGGAGGCTCTGAAATAGGAGAGGAACTTGAAGCACAAGCTGACGACGAAGTACCAGATGTTTCTGGCCATCTGCGAACGGGCGATGAAAATGCGCCAGATTAAGACTACCAAGATGGTGTTGAAAGTGTAGCGAATGTTCCGCAGCCTACAGGAAAAGAAAACAAAGAAAAATTGACAAAAAGAAAAAGTCTTCAGTGTCACATGACCATTCCGAAATCATTTTTGCTGCTTAATGTTTTTGTGGAAACCATGACACACTACCATTTAAAAGTTTAAGGTAAGATTAAAAGGAAAGAAAGAAAGCAATTAATACTTTTATTCAGCAAAGACACATTAAAGACCTGTTTACACTAGTGCGTTTTCGTTTTTAAATGAAAACGATCCTCGTCTACACTTGCGTTTTCACTGCGTTTCAGAAATGTACTCCATCTGCACTACACAACCGAAAATGCAGGTCACATGACCATTCATGCAGGTACAACAATGTGCATGATGTCACTGTTTACACGGTCGTCAAGGATACACAGAGCGAATGTGGGCAGCCATGCCATCGTTTTCAAAAGTCTCTGTTTTGGTCCATTTACACTGAAATGCAACAACTTCAAACTAAATCGGGGTCTGCAGCGTTTTCGAAACTCTCCATTTTCGAGGGTTGAAAACGCCGGGGTAGTGTAAACGACAGGCGTAACCGTAGCAAAAGTTATGCATTTAAAAACGAAAACGCACTAGTGTAAACGTAGCCTAAATTGATCAAAAGTTACAGTAAAGACATTTTGTAAGACATTACAAAAGATTTCTATTCCAAATAATGCTGTTCTTTTGAACTTTCTAATTATCAAAGCAGCCTGAAAAAAAGGTATTACTGTTTCCACAAAAATATGAAGCAGCAAAAACAATGTTTTTAACATTGATAATAATAACAACCAATAATAGTAATAATTTAGCAGCAAATCAGCATATTAGAATATCTTCTGAAGGATCATGTGAAACTGAAGCCTGGAGAAATGGCTGCTGAAAACTCAGCTTTACCATCACAGGAATAAATTACAGTTTCAAATATTTTTAAATGGAAAAGTTCTTTTAAATTGTAATAATATTTCATAATATTACTATTTTTACTGTATTTTTACTCAAATAAATGCAGTTTTAAGAACGTGTTACACCCAACACTGTATATGATGCATTGTTAGTCACGCACACATTAAAAAACCTAGTGTTAAACCGCCCAAAAGTGAGGAAAAGTCACATGATTTTGCACATCTAGGAATTTATTTATAAAATGTGTTTTCTTCAAACTATAAAACAAGTGAATAAATGTATCCACCTCAAGCAGGCATGTATGAACATTGTGGAAATTGTATGCGCATCTTGAATTTCCATTCCGCATTTTTATGCAGCATGATAAATTTGACAATTTATTTGCAGCGACCAAAAGTCATTCATGCCTCTGTCCCACATGGGAATGTGACAGAGTTGAGCAGTGCAGAAACTATCATCAGTGTGATCATCCCTCTAGAATAATAGTTATCCCGAAGGTAACCTAGAGAACTTCAATACATACTTGTTCAAGTGTTTGCGTGCCGCTGGGAGTCCTGACAACTCTTC
Source organism: Sinocyclocheilus anshuiensis (assembly GCF_001515605.1). Classification (NCBI taxonomy): domain Eukaryota; kingdom Metazoa; phylum Chordata; class Actinopteri; order Cypriniformes; family Cyprinidae; genus Sinocyclocheilus; species Sinocyclocheilus anshuiensis. The sequence goes on from NW_015536552.1 coordinate 395,920, forward strand.
ATTGAGAACATACTTCTTCGTGCCCATGCAGTAATTCTCCATGTATTCTGCCCAGTGTAACTGTCTGACATCAATATTAAATACCTGAACAAGAAAAAAATGTTTAAGACATTCATTGAGTTAAAGCATTAATAAAAGTCAGAGCTATGAGCTGCTTGAATGAATGTTTCATTGACAACACACAAAACCTCTGATTTTCAAATAGCGTACTGACACGTTTTAAGCGACATGAGATTCATTTAACTGTGCCAATGGCAGACTGTGAGTGTATTAATACAAACACACACACCTTCTTGTCCTCAGATCCCATCTGGTTCATGAGCATGGTGACATTGTCTGTGTTCCACACCCACGAGTGGCTCGTGAAGTATTCCAGCACCATCATGGCCTTGTGCAACCGAGTGATTGTCTTCATCATCCTGCGTCACCAAGGAAACAACGCAGGGAGCAAGCGGGAGAAAAGGAGAGACATGTGAGCGTTAGCTTCAGATGAGCTTTGATGGGGGCTGGAAGTGTAGTTTGAGTCTTTTTTTTTTTCTCATTTAATCCTCGAAAGCGCAAGCGGTTTAATAAGAGCAGATGGTGACTGAGACTACGACAGAAACCACAGCTTGTAAATGACTTAAATTGGTTTGGTTAGCGATAGTAACAAACATTTAACTCAATGGTCTATTATATAAAAAATTCAGCTTAATAGTGAAGCCCATTTCTGCCTCACAGTAAAAACAAATTGTGAGATAAAGCTTAAAATATGAATTATTCACAATATTTGATATAAAGTATCAATTATGAGAAATAAATCTGTAATTGCAAGATATTAAGTCGTGCTGAGAAATAAAGTCATAAATATATGAAATAAAGTCGGAATTGTCTTTCTTTTTGTCTTTGAGGCAAAAAACAACTCCACAGGTTAGTTTTCCCAAATAAAGCAAAATATTTTGGTTTGATTTAATAAAAAAAGTAAAACAAAACTATTAAATGAAAATAAAACATAAAATAAAAACAAAATTAATAAACAAATAAAAATTAAAAAGTAAAATAAAACAAACAAAACAATAACATAAATATGAAACAATAAAATTAAAAACAAACTAAATAACAAAACAAAAAATAAAATAGATTAAAAGTAAAATAAACAACACAAAATAAAAATGAAGCAAATAGAACAAAATTAAACTAAATAACAAAAAATAAAGATTAAACGAGTAAAACAAAAGCAAGAATATAAAATAAAAATGAAAATAAAATAGAAACAAAACAAATACTCCTCAGTTAGTGAAAAATAATAATTGCAGAATGTCTCCAACCCTTTCATCCCGTAGAGTATTTGATTCAGGTTAGATCCCATTACAGCACTTCTGAACCACAAACCTTTGGCAAACACAACTGTGGATTCCCATGATTTGGTTGAACAATGATCACACTGTTCAAACCTTGCAGGATCTTGTAAGGCACCTGGGTGCATTTGTGTACTTGAGATTCTTTCTGCGTGATGCTTTGTGTACCTCTATAAACTATACCAGGTGTACAAGTATGCCAAATTTTAGGCTTTATCTGACAAAGCACTTTTGAAGTTGAATGCAAATGTCCAGAAACGCCCAGTTTCCCATCAAGATCTCTTATGGTTGGATAGGGAATGACTACATGCATTGTATTAACTCATTTTAAAAAATCTAATTCAGAACATTCTCATGGTGTTAAACCCGTCAAAACCTCAATTATATTAACACTTGCACCTTAAACCAGACGCATGTCAGCAATACACACCAAATTTGTCGAATCTGCATGAGCAGAAAGCCACACTGAACTGAAACACATCAGATTTAGGGTGCATAACCAGTCATTTCATCTCCAGGTACCAAACACACCTACTCCCTACAAATAAAAGCATTTTTGCATGAATGGATAATTGTCAAATATGCAACCAATGTTTCCCTATTTCCCAATTTTTTTGTTTAAAATTAGAAGGATGCAACCTTGTAATTTCTATATTGGTTGGTTAAACCAGAGGCTTTCAAACCTTTTAACGCCAAGGACCCCCAAATGTGACCCCTTTTTGAAGGACCAACTTTTTTAGAGATACAGACTACTGTATAATTATGAGCAAAGAAGCATTTACATTGCGTGAGAGAAATATCAATGCAAACAATAAGACGTATTATAAATTAATAATTAAATAATTAGTTTTTTTATATTGTCACTGTAAATAAAATACAAATGATTAAAATATTCTTAGGAAAATTTGTATTATGTAGTATTATGTTGACAGCATATATTTTTTCTACCCACTATTAGAGAAAGGTTAAATAAAGAGACAAAGACATTAAAGTAGGGGTGTAACGATTCACTCGTTTTCTCGATGCATCGATTACAAACCCTGACGATATAATGCATCAATCTTGAAACATGGATTTTTGAATCGTGAATCGCCGATTTCGAACAGTAATCGATTTAAAACGCTAAGAATCGAATGAATCGCGATTTCTATAGCAATTCAATGCTTTCAAAATATATACATTAAATTACTACAAGCACGAATTAATGGAGACCTTGAACAGTGTTCGTGCCTCGCATCTCTCCTTCACGTGCTGCACTATTTACCGCCTGTGACGGTCACAGGATTGCGCTCGCGCTCAGTTCGTCTCACTACCGACACATTTTTTGAGCAGCTGATGTGTGATCTCTTCTTCGTACTCGTGGCCAGTAATGCTAAAGTGAAGTAGTTTTGCTTTTCTGTAGTTTTTCAATGGCTTTCGGTCATACCGACGACATTACCTGAGCAGTCGAAGGCTGCGCATTTATTGCATGGACGGAGCAAAAATGTAAGTGTCTAAAGCATACGCACAGTTCAATTGAATGATAAATGTGTTTTAACAATGTTGTTAAACCGAATGTACGAAGGAATCTGTTAAAATAACCACAGCATTAACAGCAACCTTGAAATAAGAGAGCGAGGTTTATCTGATAATCAGATGCATGAAAGTAGCGTTCGTTGCTATAGCAAAAAGACATTGGGCGCGTTTTCTTTCAGGATCATCATTCGCCGATGGAGAGGAAAAGTTAAATACTATAGCATTTTATTGTATGAAAATTAGATGAAGTTTTCGCACTGAAAGAGAAGTGATCTCGCGCTCATAGAATTTAGACGTGCCAGCCTATATCTGCAGCTAATCTGAATAAAAAGCAAAATGAACTGATGAAACGTTAAGACAATAAGCACAATAAATAAAATTTATGAATGATGCAGTGCTAATTAATTGACATATCATTTATTACAGTACAAAAACTATAAAGTATATTTTCTACCTTATTCTGTGCAGAAAATTGAAATAATTGTTTGTAGTATATAAAACAATCATAAAATTGCCACTAGGAAAAAATTATAGATTACAAATGATTGATTATTGTCCAGAAGTGTATTTGATTTCTTATAGCAAATTCAAAGTAAGAGTTAAGAAAAGAATTCCTTGTAAAAAAAAATAATAATAATAATAATACATACATACATAAAATTATTGTATTTGACATTTCTGTCACTTCTGAAATGATGGCTACGCCCCTGGTGTGACAAAATGTTAGCCTATATAATACTTTTAAAGCTCTTTTTT